>NC_069079.1:65139209-65442240 GCF_025698485.1 Gossypium arboreum | reverse complement strand
TCAAGGCAAAAACAACGGCCGCCCAAATCATGTGTAGGATAGTTCTTCTCATGCGGTTTTAAGCGCCTCGAAGCATAAGCTACTACTTTTCCCTCTTGCATCAACACACATCCAAGGCCCATCAATGATGCATCACTATAAATTACTTAACTCCTTTCCCGACTCGGTCTGTACTAAAATTGGTGCTTCACCAATCGTGCTTTCAACTTTTCAAAACTCTGTTGACATTTATCATCCATTCAAACTTAACATTCTTACGCAACAATTTAGTCATAGGAGAGGCAATTATCGAAAATCCTTCAACAAAACGCCTATAATACCCGGCCAAGCCTAAAAGCTTCTAACCTCGAGATACATTCTTGGCGGTTTCCAATCAACGATCGCAGAAATCTTGCTTGGATCCACCGAATACCATCACCGAGACTATATGCCCCAAAAATCCGACTTCATGAAGCCGAACTCACTTTTACTAAACTTGGCAAGCAGTTTCTTTTCTCTCAAGATCTGCAATATAGTTCTCAAGTGTTCGGCATGTTCAAACTCATCTCGAGAATAAATTAAAATGTCATCTATAAACACTACTACAAACTTATCCAAATATGGCCGGAAAATCCGATTCATTAAGTCCATAAATATGGTGGAGCATTTGTTAAGCCAAAAGGCATCACCGAAACTCATAATGTCCATACCTTGTCCTAAAGGCGGTTTTCGCACATCGACTCCTTAACTCTCGGTGATAGTAACCGGACCTCAAATCAATCTTTGAAAACACTTGTGGCCCCTTTAACCGATCGAATAAATCATCAATCCTCGGCAATGGGTACTTGTTCTTTATAGTCACCTTATTGTCGACGGTAATCAATGCAAAGTCTCATTGAACCATCCTTCTTCTTCTGAATAATACAGAGCACCCGGGAGAGAAACTCGGTCTCACAAATCCCTTGTCTGTTAACTCCTGAATCGAGCCTTCAATTCTTTTAATTCATCAGAGCCATTCTATATGGAGCAATCGAGATCGGTGCAAGATGCAGCAACAAATCAATGGCAAAATCTATCTCTCTGTTTGGAGGCAACCTGCAATTCCTCCGAAATACATCCGAAACTCACAGACTATAGGTATCGATTCAAATTTCAGTTGAGACATCTCAACATTCATTACATAAGCGGATAAGCTTCACACCCTTTTCTCATGTATTTACGTGCGGACATGTGCGAAATCACCATAGGCAATTTATTTGATTCGTCTGTTTCAACCCACGAATTTCTCCATTTTCACATTTTAACTCTAGTGTCTTTTGTTTACAATCTACCTTAGCATCATACAATGTTAACGGTCCATTCCCAAGATAACGTCAAACTCACCAAATGGTAACACATCAAGTTGGCGGGAAAAGTGACCTTGAATCATTAATGGGCAATTCTTGCAAACCTTGTCAACTAGCACATATTGGCCTAAGGGTTCGACACTTTAATCGTAAACTCAAGAAATTCAACAGCAACTTTTTATTGGATACTAAATTCATGCAAATATAGGAATGGGTGGACCCAAGATCAATCAATGCAATAACAATAGTATCATAAAGAGAAATGTACCAGTAATGACATCGGGAGATGATGCATCTTCTCGACACGTATAGCATAAGCTCTAGCAGGTGCTCTAGCTTCGATCTTGCCGTTAAATCTTTCATCACAGTTCTACTACTAGTCCTACCTCCAAGATTTCTCGGTGGTCTACCTCTACTAGCGGTGGTATTCATCTAACACTCAAATCTTTCTTCTTTAACCTTCTCCGGACAGTCTCTAATAAAATGCTCATGAGAATCGTGACTCAAACAAGCTCGCTCGGTCCCCAACACTCACCATAATGTTGCTCGCCACATTGTTGACACTTTCGGGCTTTCTAGGTCGCACATTACCCACACTTGCCACCAAGTAGCTTGAGCTTTAGACCCGAATATGCTCTACCACGATCTCTGTAAATCCCCAATTGAAACTGTCATTCGAGGGTTTGTCTCTTTGGACCTCTTTGGTTGAGATTGAAATGGCTTACTTATCTGTCTTTTTCGACATCTCGAGCCTCAATAGCGACTTTTCTTCTTTCTTTGTTCAATTCTTGACTTTAAGAGCTCGATCAACCAATACTACAAATTCTTTCAACTCCAAAATCCCTACAAACACTTTAATGTCCTCATTCAGCCCATCTTCAAATCTTCTACACATAATGGCCTCGGTGGACACACATTCTGGGCATACTTGCTAAGTCTTACAAATTCGCTTCATACTCTGATGACATTTTTCCTTGCTTCAATTCAAGGAACTCCTTCCGTTTTTGATCAATAAATCGCTGACTTATGTATTTCTTTCTAAATTCTTCCTGGAAGAAATCCCAAGTAACTTTTTCTTTTGGCACCACTGCAACCAAAGTCTTCCACCGGTGGTAGGTCAATCTCTCAAAAGTGATACAAAGACACTTTAAGCATTCCTCGTGTACATGAGAGCTCATCAAATACACGGGTAGAATTTTCAAGCCAGAATTCCGCTTTCTCAGGATCATCATCAACCTTTGCTCTAAACTCTTCGGCCCCTTGTTTTCGAATCTTGTCAACCGGAGGCTTGTTCATTCTTACCAAATTTATACCTTGAGCAGCTCTGAGAATCGCCCGAGGTATAGGAGGGGTGGAGGAGGTTGAGCATTTGGATTTGCTCGAATAAATTCAAGATACCAATTGTTCATCATTTGGAGAAAGGCGTCCGAGCCTCATCTCCTTGTCCCAATGTCTTAGGTCTACTTTCCACAAAGCGCGGTCCCTTGTGCGGAGCCGGCGCATTACTAAGATCATCACCACCGCAGTTCCTTCAGATCCATTACTATATTAAAATAAAACACAGTTTAGAATAATCAGAGTCACCACACTATCACAATATTTTTATGGCATGTATAGCTAGACTTTTACACACACTTTATTAGTCCGAAACCGACTAAACCATAGCTCGATACCACTAAATGTAACACCCTTACCCGTTACTGTCAGCCGAACAGATACAAGGTATTACGAACATAACATATACCAAGATAGAAATATGTCATCCCATTTGATAATGCATCGTATAACATATATCTTGAACAATATTAGCCAACTTTTATGGCTTGTACAAAGTAATCGGTCGAGTCTTGTAACTAATATTTTAAACCTAGACAAATATGACACATAACAAAATAATTTTTGCCTACTATACATGCCATAATTCAAAACATTTAGTTCAAATACCCCAAAGTATGATAGTGCGGGTAGATCTTCACGATCCTTGACTCCTGAGCCATAATTCAAAACATTTAGTTCAAATACCCCAAAGTATGATAGTGCGGGTAGATCTTCACGATCCTTGACTCCTGAGCAAGCTGGAGAACACTATAAGACAAAAGAGAGAAAACGAAGTAAGCTTATAGCTTAGTAAGTAGTATGTAAATACTAATTTAAGAATCTAACATGTTTAAACAACAATTCAAGTATGTCTACTTTAACTTCACTACTTATTCCACTTCGATTAAGCTGTCTCTGCTGTGTCATATTCACTAAATAAATCATAACTCGAGTTACAAAACTCGAAATTCATATCCGTAAAATTTCCCTGAATCTAGACTCATAAAGCTTCTTGCTAAATTTTTTTATAATTTTTGGTTCAGCAGATTAGTACAGTTTATTAGTTAAAGTTTCCCTGTTACACAGCTCGACTGGCCTGACCTCTGTCCACTACGAATTGAATTTCTCTCAGTACATAACTCAAACAACCCTGAAGTCTGTTGTATTTAAAACTAGTCTCAATAAGGAATTTAGGCATGTAAACTATATTTCTTAGTTTGCTTTGTACAATTTTAATGATTTTTCAAAGTGGAAACAGGGGATCACGTTTTCATCCTGAGCAAGTCAGTTACAATTGTAAATATCTCAAAATATAGAATTCCTTTGCTTGCCCTGCTTCTTTTATATGAAAGTAGACTCATTAAGCTTTAATTTCACATCTCATTCAACCTCTAATTATATTCCTCCTATTTTTGGTGATTTTTCAAAATCACGTCACTGCTGCCATCTAAAAACAGTTTTAATACTAATTTCACTCTTTCACACATTCTTTATGCTAACCTCATTTTATCATATATATGTATATGCCACAATTCATTTTCACCACATTTCATTCACTATAAGTGTAGGTCCAAACCACAATGTCACCACAAAACCATCCCGTTGAACAATTCGGATCAATCCTCGATATTTAACGGTTTGACACACACCCCACCATCATACTTCATTTAGTTCGGCTCTCTTGTACACATGGGGAACACTTAGTACCACTCATGCGACCTAGCCGATTTGTCTCGTAGCTCTCTTGTCTACATGGTGTCCTTCACTTGGAATCACGCATGCGACCTAGCTACATTTATCTTTCACGTAGCTCTCTTGTCTACATGGTGTCCTTCACTTGGAATCACGCATGCGACCTAGCTACATTTATCTTTCACGTAGCTCTCTTGTCTACATGGGATACATCTCGTATCACGCATGTGACCTAGCTACTACAGGGTGTCTCGTAGCTTTCTTGTACACATGATGTGCACTCGGCATCATACATGTGACCTAGCTACGCTCCTCTATTTCATTCGATCTCTCCAAATGTTCAACCGGATCTCTCTCTCAGATTTATTTCCATTCTTCCCATAGTCAATTTATATTTTAACATCAGCTAGTATATTTATATAATAGGCTGAAATATAAGAATGTACATGAAATTATTGTAATATTTACATACAACTTACCTTGGTGCAAAATATGGAAATTTTGCAATTTAGTCCAAAACTTTTTCTTTCCCCTGCTCGAGGTCGGTTCAGCCTTTCTTGATCTATAATAACACATTTAGCTCATTTAATACTCATACTATTTATTTCAATCCAAAATCACATTGTAGAAAAATTACATTTTGCCCCTAACTTTTACAAAATTACAATTTTGCCCCTAGGCTCGGAATTTAATTTCAGCCCTTATTCTTATGTTTTATGATATGCTGAACATTTTTCTCTTCTACAACAACATCAAATTCCCACTCTATCATATAGTTATGAACATTAGGTATTTTTACCGATTATCTTGCTTTTACTCGTTTTCACTTAAAACCGAGTAGCACAAATTATTTAACACAATTTAAAACCTCATATTCTATCATAAAACATCAAAATACACAAATTTCACCTATGGGTATTTTTCCAAATATGAACCCTAGGTTAAATTATTACTAGCATAAGCTTAATCGAGCTTCCGGATTCCAAAACGTAAAGAACATTAAAACGGGCTTAGAATCACTTACTATGGAGCTTGAAAGTTGAAGAATCCTAGCTATGGAGGGAGTGAAGTTTCGGCAGCAACTAAATGGGGAAGATGACTATTTTGTGTTATTTTTCCCATTTTATTTCATTTAATATCAAAATGACTAAAATACCCTTACTACTAAACTTTCCAAAATTCCTTCCATGTCCTAAATTTGTCCATGAACTTAAAATTGGTAGAATTGCTATTTAAGACCTCCTAATAAATATTTCAAAACAATTTCATACTAAAATTTCTAGTATGCAAATTTTGCAACTTATTCGATTTAGTCCCTACTTTCAATTTAAACACTTTAGGCATAGAATTTCATCACGAAATTTTCACACAATCATGCAATCATATCATAAACCCCAAAATATTTATAAAACAATTATTTCTATCTCGGATTTGTGGTCACGAAACCACTATTCCGATTAGGCCCTAATTCGGGTTGTCACATAAGCGGTCTTAATGACCCACCTCTTCTTCTCTAGAATCCTACCTGGTGCATAGTATTCGTTCATGTTAGCTCACGGGACTTGTCCATGGGCCAAGGTAAGTGAAAACCTTAATTAAGGGAAAATTACTGAAATGCCCCTAAAGACTTGTTTATGGATGTGGCATGCATACATATGACGTTCAGCTTAGGTTGCATATGGGGTGGGAATTATGGAATGTAGGAAGTATATGAGGATTCGCATGGTTGCTTGACAATCATGGAATCATGGATCCATCGATGGCTTTTAAAGCCCAATATGTAAATGAAGGTAGTTCCGCAACCAGGCTACCATTGGTGTGTAGGCTGAGTGGGTCAATATTTATATCCCCACATGGTGTGATAGGGTACGGAGTTGGTGTGTAGTAGATGGATAATTTGGATGGGATTGCATTGCATGTTTGATGATTTGTCTTTGAATGTTTGTTTTTCATCGAGGGTTGTACACACTGAGTTTACGAAAACTCACCCTTTCTTTTATTTTATTTTCAGGTGATGCTCATTAGACGGTTCGATGTTTGGAGGGACTCTGGGTGGCCAGCTAGCAAGACAAATTTGGACTTCTTTTTCTTAAGCTTATAAGTTTTATTTTATTAAGCATGTTTCAGAACAGATTGAAATAAGGTTTTCATGATGCTATTATTGCTTGAATTATTATTATTTTATTATAATTACGAGAAGTTGAACTTGGGATTCCTAAATTATAGCATGTTTTCTACGTTTCCGCAACTGAAATGTGTGTTTATTTTTTTTAAGTTAATTAAGGTTTCTTTTGTTTAAGAAGAATTTTCACCAAAATACTTCAATGTAACACGTTAGATTCATCCATAGCATCTGGGCCAGGTTTGGGATGTTATAACCTTGGCCATGTGAAATACACAGCCTGGCTCAATATTCTCTACACTTTTGTGTGGTTTACCTGTGTGGGGCTCACAGGTCGGTGGGGCCCACACGGTCTATTTTTACCCAACATGGCCTCAATTAGACTCGGCCCATGAAATCGCTCATAGCTGGCCTCAACTATCTTACACCCACGTCTAGACATTCGGTTTACCATACGAGTGAGCGCACACTCGTGTAGCATCATCGGTCATTTATTTCGGCTTTTGCTGATTTACAAGTAGGGGTAGTGTTTTACACACCTTGCTTCTATTTGTCGAGAAAAGAAACTGCTCGCACCTATGAACCCTACATTTAACAATGATCTTCAATTACTCACTTAATCGAATACCCAATCAGACGCACACAACTAACCCAATTGTTGAATCCACATAATAACGTACCTTCGAACAAGCCACGAGAGGGGATCCGCCCACCTTAATGCCAACAGAGGATCTTTTCCCTATCCTTCGACAAGCTCTTATGCACCAACTAAGCATAGGTAAGCATTTAATAAGCCAACATCAAAATAATACTATTATACTACTCTGAAATCATCCAATATTTAACCCCCTTACCTTGATGGGACAACTGAAGTCTTTTTCACCCTATTAGTTGAGAGAGGATGATCACAAAAGCCCTCGGTTACGACCTGTAAATCAACCAACCTCCTGTTAACGCCTAATTAAAAGAACAATTTGAACCAAACCAAAAGTTAGTCTTACTGAAACACCGAGCCAGGCACTTGTAACTACCCTGAAAATTAACAGAGAGCAGTGGGAAGAAGATCAGCACAGTGAGGGTAAAAGAAAGGGGTAGAATTCGATCAAAAACAACCAACTGAGAGAGTAAGAAAGGAAGGGGAAATCGATCAAGAAGTAACCAATTGAGAGAGACAGAGAAGGAGAATAATCAGTCTATAAGAACAAGGGAAGAAAAGGAGGAGAGAATCAGTTAATAAAGCCGAAAGAGTTGAGAGAGAGAAGTGAGGTATTCGACCAACAACAAGGCAAGAAGAAAAATGTGATTGCTAAAGAGGTAGAGGGAGAAAAGCACAAATGGTCAGTCGGGCACTGAAATTGAAGAGCAAAATAAAAAATGGACAAAATGAAAAGTACTCGCAAAATCTCCTAGCAGAATTCGGCTACCAGGGAAATGAGTGAAAAGAACCCGAAACCACTTGTTTGAAGCTAAAAATGAGAAGAGAAAAGAACCCAAAAATGTTCCCCCCAAAACCTGAAATAGTTTACTAAAACCTGCCCACAGTCGACATTCCTGAGTGGTCAAAGTACCTTTTCGGCTACAACTCCACCACTTTCAAATCCCACATAATCCTCCTAAAATCACTCCACCATTATCTCCTCAACCACCACATTCAAACTCTACTCAACTAGCAGTGTTTCAGTCAACCCCAACTTCCCACATGGCAAGAGCAGCAAAATAAATACTCCTTTGCGCATGGCTAGACTCGAACTCAAGACCCTTAGGCATCACAACACGCGACTATCCCTTAGGCCAGCAGGCCTTTTCTATCATGTTTTAATCTTTTTTATTTAAGAAGCCTACCGACTAGAGACAGGCTTTATTCCATTAAAAACAAAAATTTTGGTCAAGCCAAGGCTTGAACTCAGAACGTCCCCAACACTTCTCAGGACACTTAACCACTGAATCAAGCATGCATTTATGCAACACAATATACACAAATAATAATATAAGATTTAGGGCGTACAACAATAATCTTGCAAGTTATGCAAGGCTAATGAACCGTTTAATACCATCGCTAATTTAACCCTTAGCTACCTTAAAATATTAAACATGCACCAATTAAATACAGTGTCAATTAATTATAATTTCAATCTGATTAATAATTAATTCATCGTTACCTTACAATTATAATACAAGTACAACATAAGCAAAAAAATACAATCATCTAACCCCAATTAAATTTATATCATTTTAATTAAATAAATAACAACACAACAAATATTCATAATCATGATCACAACACAAACGAGAAAAAATTAAAGAGAAAGGAACTAGGAAACAAATCACGGTGTTTCTCTGAAGCTAGACTAGTCTACTCCTCTTCTTCTCTGCTCGTTTTGTTGATTCAAGGCCTTCATAAAAACTTGAATGTTGCTACTACAAGGGGGATGCAATCCCTTTTTCAAGAGGGGAAATTGACAAGGGAAAGAGGACAAAGAAAATGGGAAGACAAAGAAGGAAATGGAAGAGAGAAAGGTGAGGAATGTGTGGGATGTGAGTTGTGTAAAATGAAGAATGGAAGAGGGGTATTTATAGGTGGAGTTAGCTTCTAAAAATAGCAAAAAAATTAGCCACTCCCTCTCCCTTGGCCGACCATTCTTGGTGCAAGTTTGAGTGATTCAACCTTGCTATTTTTAGCTTGGGGCTAAAAGTAGAAGGCATGAAAAATAGAAGGGTTTGAATGACATTTAGGAGAAGTTCAAGGGCTTCTTTGCAAGTGTGAAAATTAGATAAAATTAGCTGATTGGGTCAGCTATATGGACGGTTTGGGCCTCCAAATTCTTGCTAGATAAATCTTCATTTCTTTACACAATTGGGCCTGTTTTCTTCTTTAGGCTTATAATTAATTTTTAACACAATTTATATTGGACCAAAATTAATTATAAAATATATTTAATAAATATTTTTGGATTGTCCATGGCTGGAAAATTAATTATTCATACTCTTGATTCACTCGGTGCAAAGATTTCCCAAATAGTTCAAAACTATTGAAAACAAACAAAATTTGTGTAAATTTATTATAAAAGTAATTAAAATTTAATATGTTAATAATTTGAGTGAAAATTAATTATTTTATAATGAAAATATAAATTTTGACAAAAATTACTAAGAAATTGCATGAATTACAGCTAAAAGAGGGTTGAAAAAATCTATATATTTGTGTTTCCACACCCCAAACTTGATTCATTGCTCGTCCCAAGTAATGCACAAATTATAAAAGAAGTTGCTTGAAATCACCTTTGAAAATTTTGTTCAAAAATCATTTCTCCCCACAATTATGAGTTTAGTGTAAATACACTCAAGAACAAAAATTTTGAGATTATGCAACTTAAGTATACACAATGCTCTAATTATTCTTAACCCTAGCATGATAGAAAAATTATAACCTAAATGCTTTCCTAATAAATATATGCTAAATTCGTACCAATTAAATTTTATTTCCTCATCTAAGACTAAGTTGCAATCCCCAAGTTTAATTATGCCTTCATATGTTGTATTTAGTAATTTCTCTCCAATAATGTAGTCAGCACAAAAATCTGAATCAATAGGTCTTTTAAATAGGTTGTAACGTGGCTTGGTTAGGGGTAAGGAAGAGATAGATAATTTAAGTTGAAAAACCTAGACTCAACTTGCATCAGACATTTGGAATAAATACCTTCAAATTCACCAACTAATTTTGTAGTTGAGTACACATGCTGCTTGTACATCTATTTTTTTTATACATATGCTCTCGATTTCATTTTTTTTCACATTCGAGCATATTACTGCATGTACTACAATTTTTTTGAGCATTTGGTCATCTTCTCAATTCCCCCAAACTTATTTTTAGAGAGTATTTTGGATCAATTGAGTCTAGTGTTTGGGACAATTTAGCAATAATTATGAGAAAATGGATGAGTTACTTTTGCAAGGATCCAAATAATTCAGGCCATATAATCTCAAAGTTGGGTTTCTAAGGATAAATATTCATTAAGGTTAGCTTGAAAGACTCAAACGGTCCAAACAGAGTTTGCCTAAATCATTTGCAAAATTCCATGTCTCCTAGGATTTCGCCTCAAGAAATTACTAAGTCAATTCTAGAAACTTAATCTTTCATGCATGCTTAGCTTTTCTAAAGACTACAAAGCTTCTCGAGGTGCTTGTCAAGCTAATTTTCATCATTTGTGCAAAATTGTCGAAAACAAACCAAATTTTGTGTAAATTTATGATAAAAATAATTAAAATTCAATATGTTACTAATTTCAGTGAAAATTAATTATTTTATAATTAAAATATAAATTTAAAAAAAATTACTAAGAAACTGCCTGAATTAGAGCTGAAAAAGGGTTGAAAAGTCTATATAAGTTTGTGTTTCTAGTGGCTGTTTGTTAATGTGTTGCATTGAAATTTTGCATGCTTAAGGGATAAGAAAACTCCAAAAGTCACATTCAGCTCCTATGATGGATGGTGGAATTAAATGGTGCATAGGAATGATTAATAGCCATATTTTCTTCCCCAAACAGAACAACCACTTGGTGTGAAAGCTTTTGATTCTGTTTGAAAAACGAACAACCCTTTTAAAGCTTTAATTAGGTGGTTGGCCATTGGATTCTCCTAGGAAACAATTAAACACACAATTAGATTACTTAAGACATATTAAACACATCTAGAACTAAAACAAGCATTGAAGATGCAATAAAAGAGGCAAATTAAATAACTAGCTTTAAGAAATATTAAAATACAATAAAACTAATTATATAACCTACCAACCAACATAACTATAAATACTAGAATTAAATATGATTAAGACATATTAAAATTCTATAATAATAGGACATGAAATAAATTAAAAGTTGTGTAATTTAACATAAATTAGCATGCACCATTAGGTCTCAATGTGACATGCAGAATTTTGCATGGAAGTAAATGATCTTATCTTGCATTTAGACCCGAGCTTGGCCCAATCGAGTCACATGATGTGACCGATATCACATCATACCCTCTCTCTTTTAGGCAATTTATCCTCAAATCGGGCCTTTTGCTTGCGAAAAATTTTCGTTTATCGTGGTCCCTTAATTTGTATCTTCCTTTCATCGAATTAGTGACAACTTTTTCAGGAACCTAAAAATGAAAAACACCTCCACAAACAAAATTAGAATAAATGCTTTCTTTCATTCCATCACTTACATGAACTTGGGACAATTCAAAGATGTTACAATTCGTATAAACATAACGAATATCAAGTGCTCCTTTCAAATGTTATAAACACAAGTTAAGTCCAAGAACAAAGACAAAGTGTTGCCAAGAATTTTTAATATGATTCAAAGACTTTGTTTTCAACAACACAAGAGATACATAGAACACTTAGAAGTCATTCATAAAAGCATGAAACATGAAAATTTGATGCTCAAATCCCTTTAACAATGAAATAAATGAACAAGCTCCGAAATTGAACACACAATTTTAATCACTGATTTTAGAATGAAGCAATTGTTTTTCCTTGAAAAATGATTCATCCATGCTAAACAAAGAAAATTTAGATATATGCACATCCAAACAAGCAAGCCTCTCAAAATTCCTTCAAGTAGACATGAATTCACAAGAAAATTTCACACGAAAATTTAAAGAACTCATATCATACTCAGAATCAAACAGATTACGCATCTTATGTGGAAATTCTTTATCAATCACAACAATTGAATTGTATAGGAATTTAGTTGAACCAAAATCATCAATGGATTTTTCAATTTATGAGCTAAGGTCATGAAAATTAGAAAAAGGCATGTCATGAGGAAAATATTTTGAGACAAATGCTTGAACAAATATTCAAAAATTAACAACAAGAAAAAATATTGTTAAGAGGTCTTTTAAGAGAAAAATTATCAACATTTAAAGAATTTCAATTTGCTTGAATCTTAAACAGATCCTTACCTTGCTTACCTTTCATAACTTGAAGAATGTTTCCACTTTCTAACTAACCTTTTTCCTATACGCGAAATCTACCTTCATTTGGAAGGTAATGGAGTTGGAGCTCGACCATTTGATTTTTAGAAACTTGAAATGAAGAGATATCACAAAAAAAAACTTGAACCGAGATTAGTTAAAAGAATCCTCACTTTTGTTTGATCATTCACACTCTCTTGTTTTTCTTCCTTCTTAATTTATTTTTCCTCTTTCTCACACTTATTTTCATTTTTTTTCAATTCCATTTTGTTTTTCTTTTTCTCTCTTATTTTTACTTTATTTTTCTTTTGCTCTCGTCATTTTTTCTTATCCTCTCGAATCTGACCCGGAGTCAATGATGCCAAGGTGACTTTTTGGCTTTGACACTCAAACGTGTATCGATTAGTACGACCATCATAATGGACTCGTCGGTCAAACTACTGTAGACATCTTAGGAGGATATGGTAAATTTGCATCGGTACAACATCACAGAGTACCTCATCTTTGTATTTGTCGTTTACGAAGTATACCATCACTTGTTTTGTGACCTTTACTTCACCACTTTTGTTCAACCATTGCAAGTTTTACAGCTGAGGATGTTTCGATGTAGTCAATTAAAGTTTCTCCACCATAGATGTACTCGCAATGTTAGTTCAACTCCCACCATCGATTATCATATTGCACACTTTATTTTGTACATAACGAGTTTGAAATTAGTTCTCTCGTTGTATTCTGTTTCCATTGGTTTGAACATTTAAGGACTTTCTTGAAACAAAAATTTCCTGCTTCATGATTTTAATTAGTAAAAGAATGCCTTAACAAAACAAACCTCACAGATTCACTCGAAAAGAAAAAATTGCTCCACTCGTGTTTGCACACAGATTAGGCTTTTTTTCACACTAATAATCTCATTCACTCGTACCTTTTACCTCTCATCAGTTGTTCTTTTGATTCTAATAGAACTATTGGAACATAATAAAGAATTTCAAATACGTTGAAAAAGGTGTTATGGGGTATTTTGGGTATATATATTTTCAAAAAGAATTTTGATGTCACAAAAGATGTAGAATGGGTTAAAATGGTGTTTTAGGTGAAAGGTTAAAATGAGAATTCTAGGGTTGGAATTTTTTTTTATTGCCAAAATTCACGAACAGTCATAAAATAGGCTCCAAAGTATGATACGGATAAATATTCTATAGGAGTGTTCTCAGATTCTTTTTATTCGAGTCTCTACTCATGCGGATCAATGACAACACTTATCAAATAGATCTACCCGGTGAGTATAATATTGTAACACCCCAAACTCGGCCTAGACGTTATGACCAAATCTGTGATGTCATATTGGAGTGATTTTTGAAAATCGTAGTTTTACTGGAAAAGTCCATTTGTGTTAAAACCTCATTTGTGTTCTTTAAGATAAGTTAACTTATTTGTTCATTTGTTAATTTATAGGTTTGATTATCAAAACATGACTCACACTAAATCGTTGTTATGCTTTGAAAACATTGTTCGTTGCGGAAACTTATAAAATAAGTCGTGTAGCTTGGTAGTTGAAAATCATTTACTTTTTGGAAAACCCGTGTCTTACTGCTAACAGTTATAAGTCAATTTAAATAAGTTCCCAAATGAAAATAAAACTTAAAACAGCCTTATTACATAAAATTTATCCAAGTAAAATTACTTTTACCAAAAATCCAAAACGAAACATAAACAGTGGTGTGGCCATCTCCGAGTCCCTCGCAGCACCGACCCGCCTAAGGATTACCTGCATAGATTGGCAGAAAATGTGATTTTATGAAAACTCAGTGTGTAAACCAAATTTATCAAACAGTCAAACATAAAGTGCTGAACAGACTGGGCCTAAGCCCATATCAATCGCAATATCAGTGTGGGCCTTAGCCCACTTCAGTATAGTATCTAGGATGCATATAAGGTCCTACCCATCCATCCTCTACACTCCACTTCGTCCAACCCTACACTCCATGTGGGGATAAAATCGGCCCACCCATCCTTACACTCTAGAAAATAGTACTGGTTCCGGCACTAACAGTATTTGCAGTAGAGCTGCTAGTAATAGGCTTGTAGCCATTCACTACACTTCCTCCAATATCATATGTCTCACCCCATGCAATGCAACATAATATAATGTACATATATAATTAAGATGGCATGCTCAACACTTATATATCACATAGGGGTATTTCAGTAATTTACCTTATATGAGTTGTGACACCCCTAATGTGACCCCAGACGGAAAGTGGTTTCGGGACCACAAAACCGAGTCACAAAAATAATTAGATGTTATATTCTGTGCTTATTGTATGTGGAATTTGTATGTGTGAATATTTCGTGCCTTGATTTTATCAATTAGGTGCTAATTTATAAGAAAGGACCCATGTGATAGGACTTGAAAATGTGATAGGTGAAATTTAAAGTGGCCAAATAATGCATGAGTTATTGACATGAGGGACTTGCATGTCAAATGGACCACTTTTAATTTAGTGGCCAGCCATAGTGATGGTTGATAGATATTATATGCATTTTATTTTAGCATGATAATAGTTAATGGCTTTATAGTATGGAAGAAAGAATAATTAAAAGAATGGAAGAGTGATAGAAACAAGGTATGTTCATCCTTCTTTCCCCATTGCCGTACCTAAAGAGAAGAAATTGAAGTTAAGGCATTTGGTCACCTTTAAGGAAATAAAGGTAAGAGTGTGTTCATCTTCCTTACCTTCTTGCACAGCCAAAACAAAAAGGAAAGAGGAAGGAACTTGTTAAGGGCATTCGGCTATCTTGGAGGTTAAATAAGGTTGGAGTTCATGTTATTTCTATTGATTTTCATGAGAATCTAGCTAGTAGTCAAGCTCTTATTGCAACCCATATGTTGATTTTTCTTTAGTTTTGGTGACAAATTGTGCATACGGTATTATGGGGTAAATGCAAAAAGGATAGTGTTTTGATGTTTTGGATAGAAATATTAGAAAGGGAAAAATATGAGCTACCTAAATAGATATATGTGAATTTAAAAGATGGTATGAACAAATGTGGAGTTTTGCTAGTTTAGGATTATTCGCCAAGTGTTTATGTGGTGGAAATTAAGTGTTAAATGAAATGAAAATGATATTATATGGGGTATGTATATTCGCCATATGAGTAAATATGATAGGTATGATTTGTGTTTTGGAGATGTGTTGTGATGTTGATTCTATGATTCAAAATGAGGTATGTTAATGATGAAATATAATCGGCCATGGAAGTAGCTCATTTTGGAAGTATGATTCGTGGATGTTTTAGAATTGGCCTAAGTGTTTTCGTCATTAACATATATATATATTGTCAAGGTATGCCCGAGGAATTGGTTAAGTACATTGTTGTTAAATGCTTGTTGTTTTGTATAATTGTTGCCTATCTACTAAATGAACTTAGGATATTATGGATAAGTTCAAGAGTGACAAAATTGAAATGAAGTAGGCTTGTGCGAATGAGTTTAATGGCTAACTAAAATTGTTAAGTGCTTAGTTAATGTGCATATAAGTAAGTGAAGTTATGTTATAATAGAACTAAGTATGGCTAGTAAAGCCTATTTAGTTTTCTTGCTATGTTTGACCATAAATATGATACATATTTAAATCTATTGTTTTAGATATAGATTAAATGATATGTGATTGCCAATGTTAAGTGAATAATATTAGTTAAGTACTTAAGCAAATCTATTGTTTTACTTAAGCTTAAGCGCAAAGAGGATCAAAGTCGGATAGGGGAAAAGAGAAAGTAAACGAATAGCCGTGGGTATCTAGTCGACGACCACTTTCAAGGTAAGTTTTAAGTGATTAAACGTTGAGTAAATTCAATCATAATAGAACATAATGGGTTGATTTAATAAGATATGGTGTGGCCATGATATGTTTTAAACTCAAGTGGTAAGTTCATAAGTGTTTGGACTTGGAAATTTAAGAGCAAATTGTAATAATTTGCTTAGGACAGAAGCAGTAACGTGATTTTAGAAAATCACCATAAATTATTGGCGTGGAATTATAGGCTGAATAAGATATGTAATCAAAGCTTAATTAGTCTAGTTTCTTATAAAAGAGGCCGTCTGAGCAAACAGATTTCCTATAAAGAGATATTTAAAGTTGTGTGAGACGGTGTCAGAATGACTCTGAAGTCCCCTGTTCTGTTTTTAGAAAATCATTATAATTTGTACAAAAACGGTTATAAGACAAAATTTATATGCTTAGACTCCTTAATGAGTCTAGTTTCAAATGAAATCAAATAGAACACATTTTGAATTTTGTACAATGAGAAATTTGATTCGTAGTGAAGAGTGGTCAGATCAGTCAAACAGTGAAACAGGGGAAACTTTAAGAAAAATCTGGTGTTGATTGGCCAAACCTAAAATTCTGAAAATTTTAGGTATGGAAGATATATGAGTCTATATTCAGGGAAAATTAACGGCAATTGATTTGGAGTTTTTTAGCTCCAGTTATAAATAATTTAGTGACTATTGCTCAGGAAAAACAGATTGTAGTGAATATGTGATTTTGTTGTAAACATTAATGAAACTGTTTGAGTTGCTTATAAGCCATTGTTGAAATTGATGTACAAGGTAAATATATATGTGTGGTAAAGCCGAATGGCTAATATGAGACATGTATGAGATATGTATATGTGGTAAAGCCAAATGGCTAATATGAAATATGTATGAGGGATGTATATTTGGTAAAGCCGAATGGCTATTGTGCAATACGTAGGAGATGTGTATATTGTGGCCGAATGATCAAATGTGAAAGGTGTGTATTATTAGATAATTGATGAGGCAAATGAATTACAAATATGACAGTCGATGTGAATGTTGTAACATGTGATTAAATGTACATGAAACTTGGAAATATATTCCGGGTAAGACCCGATGACTACGTGTGGAGATTCTATCCGGGTTAAAACCCCGCAGGCTTTATGCAAGAATATTATCCTGATTAATGTTCGTAGGCTTCGTGCTCGTACTATATCCGAGCTTTAAAGACCCGACGGCTAAATGCTAGGATTCAAGTAAGACTTTGATATTGAGTATCTGCAATAAGTTACCATCAAATAAGTATTATGTATTTAAGATGTTTAGGTACGTATTACTTACTCATCGGCGGAATGATTCGAGGTGAATTCTCAATATCAAAGAGGTAGGTAATTGTGATTAATATTATAACTCCAAATATGAGAATGACCTAATTGGTAATGGTATGCTTGTATAATGAAGTATGTGATGAAATATTCTTATGTATTAATGCATATTCTGCCCAAAAGCCTTATGATTTGAGTACGGGTTGGGTTCAGCTAGATGTGCCAGTACAAGGTAAGGATTATGTCTTGTAAGTTTACGTATATGTGATAAGGAGTATGTCGGGTTCTTTATGTACCTACGGTAATTTAGTACTTGTCATGTTGAAATACTTGAAATATGGATGTGATTATGAACAAGTGGAAAGGATTATTGAAAGTTGAAAATTGATGAAGAATGTGCTTTGGGAATATTTGACCATCTAGGTCATTATTATTCGAAAGTATATATGAGAACACTTTGTTTTGCTCAAAACTTACTAAGCATTAAATGCTTACTCCGTTTCTTTGATTCTCTGTCTTATAGATTTCGGCTCGTCAGCTACGGGACTCGGGATTGTCGAAGTCGAAATCGCCCACACTATCAAAGCCCTTTTGGTACACTTTTGGTTGAACTCTGAAAATGGCATGTATAGGACTACCCTTTTTGTTATTAGTCAAGTACTTTGGTGTTGTATATATATTTGGATAGCCATGCGAAAATGGCTTATGTATTTTGAGCATAGTGGTATAATCATTTTGTATGTATACGGTTATTGAGAGGTGTGGATATACTTGATAATGATGGGCCATGGGAATGGTTAATCATGATCATATTTTGTGCTATATATGCTAAAGGGCTAGTTGAATCATGGAAACTATGAAATAGGTAAAGTCTACCTTAAAGGCAGATGCTGACAGCAGCAGTGTTGTAAATTAGAAAAATCACTAAAAATAGTAGGAATGGATTTAAATAGTGAATAAATTATGAAATCGAACCTTGATGAATCTACTTTCATATGGAAGTAACGAAATGATCATATGAATAATATAGTATGAGATGTTAAAGTTTTCGTGGATCAGTGCCAAAACGATTTTTGGATCCCCTGATCTGACTTTGGAAATTTCTTATAAATTAACCAGAGATAATTAGAAGTCATGACATATATGTACAGATTCCTTTTTGAGTCTAGTTTCATTATAAACAAACGGTATAAGTATTGAAGCCCTGTACAGGGAGATATATAAGTCGTAATGCATGAAGGTCAGAGCAGTCGAACCCTGAAACAGGAGAGACTTTAACTAATAAACTGTACTAATTGGCTTGACCAAAAATTCTAGAAAAAAATCTGTAGATGGATATATGAGTCTAGTTTCAGGAAAAATTTACGAAACTGGTTTTCGAGTTTTGGAACTCAAGATATGATTTTTAAGACGACAGTGACACAGTTAGCCAGCTTGTCTGGAAATTTTTAAATGGACTGTGAAAGTAAATGAATTAAGTCTGTTAGCACCACGTGTTCGACTCCGGCAACGGTCTCGGGTACGGGGTGTTCCATGAGTATAGTAGTCATAACACAAATTAGGGTCTAGGTGTACTCACCGACCCAACAGTAGGTCCACAGTTGCCTCGTGTGACCCGTGCACTCTTAATAATTTAAACAGCGATAATGGGCCCAAGCCCATAATACGGCCCATGTGGGCCCACATAGTCGTGTGGCCCAATGAGCCTAAATAATGTCCTTGGCCGTGTAAACAATATAGTCAGACCAATAAACTCCACACATCTGTGCAGTTTACTCGTGTAGGGCCCACGAGCGTATGGCCCACACGGTCCATTTCGGCCAACAGTGGCCAAAAATCGACCTAAGCCCACGAAATCAATCATGGTGGCCTCTTCGATCGAATGCCTACCTATTTGCGAAATCAATCATTTCATGCATTCGCCTCATCGCACGAGCATGCGTACCCTCATGTAGTGTTAACAGTCGCACATTTTCGGCTTTTGCCAATCTATGCTAATAGCAGTGTAATTACACACCTTTTTGCGATAAGTGCGCCTAGGCCGAGCATTCCCCAAACCTACATTCAATCATGATATCTGTTAGTCGATTTACACTAGGGTTAATCACCCTTCTTAATCCCAACTATCGTACCACCCAATACTTGCCTTAATCAAAGGATAATTAGCCCTGCAAAAACCGCTGCTGAAAGCTGGCTTACTCTCTTAATTGAATAATTGCATTGACAACAACCCATTAACGATGACAAAAACACATGTCATGAGACTAAATACGGCCTATTGAAAATATAACCCAAAGATAAAAGGAAATAGGCATTCAGCCAACCCCTTCCTAAACAAGTCAGGCATCCTTTAAACCCTATAATCGAAAACAACATTACCTTGTTTGAGTAAGGAGTGAAGGGTTTGACCGCTCAGTAATCACGAGCAATATCTTCACTCTCCAAGAAACCCTAGAGCTCACAAGAAACACCACACCAAGGAAAATGAGGGTAAGAATCGACAATAAGGAAAATGTATTCGTCTTCTAACAGTGTAATAATTACATATCGACTTGTTTGAAGAACAACAACAATCACAACCAAAAGGGCTGGAAAGTTCGGTCCCACAGGCCAAATGGACTTGAACAACTTCGATGAACACGAGAGTCGAAAGAGGGAGATGGTAAATTTGATCAAGCGGGAAAAAGAAAAGTAATATGAAAGAAGTATGCGTATTCGGTCAAGAGGGGTAGCGTTGAAGAGGAAGAAAGTTTAAAACACAATCGAAAGTGACACTAGAAGATGATGATAGAAACCACAACTGAAAGTGACACTAGAAAATGATGAAGAAATCAACCAAAGTTCAAAAGAGAGAGAGAGAGAGAAAGAAAGTAAACAGGGTTCGGCCTGAACAAAGAGTACAATCACAAGAGGGTCGGAAAGAAAGAATAGCGATAGATGCTAATTAACCAATAGACAAAAGGGAGTTCCAAACTGCACCACAAGTGCGAAACAAAAGTACCCGAAGAACACCAAAACAAAAATGCCAGCTAACCAAAAATGCAAAGGAGCCAAAAGAAAAAAAATCCGGTTACACACGAAATGAAGAAAAGAACCCTACCCCACACTCCAGTTGAATTCCCTTGTGTTTAGAGTCCTTGTATGGCACCAACACACCCCTCACTTGCCTCCTCAAATCTCTCCAACAACACACTATCCATAATCATTCAAAACACCTAACTTTTCTCCCCACAACACTCTTAGAATTCAGCTACAACTCCCCACTCCTCTCAATACTCTCAACTGCCTAATAGCATCAGAATCCTACTAGCAAACAACCTCTGCACGATAGCGTAGCAAAAAAAAAACCCCTTGAGCACAGAGAGACTCGAACCTGAGTCCCTTTCCATAAGTAACATGCCCCTATCCTCTGGATCAACACGCTTTTTATAACATAACCTCCCCACAATTTAAATAAAAACCCAATGTCTAACGGCAAGGTTTAATTTAGTAAAAACCCAAAATTTTTTCTAAGGCCCAGGTTTGAACCCAAGACTTCTCACACCTCTTACGACACCATTAACCATCAAAGCAAGAAAGCCACATGCAACAGAACACACAATTAAATTAGTAACAAATTTGGGGCGTTACAAATATAAGTTTTACTTTTAATATTGCTGACTTATCTACCATTGATGTTTCAGGTTCGAGGACGAATATTTTTAAGGGAGAAGGGAATGGTATGAGTCACAAGGCCCAAAATCGGGCTCATGAATATGATAGGATCAAATTTCCTCAAGGCCCAATAATAAGGTTGAAAGCTAAGAAAATTCGAGTAAGATTGAATGGGACCATCTAAGACTTCGTTACCAAAGCCCTAGATGCACACATGATTGGAAAAGAAAATCAAGACTCACTTTCTTGTTTTCAAGAAAATCTAGAATTCAAATCTTGGTCCAATTTTTTTGTTTTAGACAATTTCATGAATCAAGAAAGTAAAAATCTCAAATTTTGCAAAATCTTGGTCCTAGAAACCAAATCTTATAGCCAAGGCACATTGTGTAACACCCCGTACCCGAGACCGTTGCCGGAGTCGAACACGAGGTGCTAACCGACTTAATTCATTTACTCTCACGGTCCATTTAAAAATTTTCCAGACGACTGGCTGACTGCGTCACTGTCACTTTAAAAATCATAACTTGAGTTCCACAACTTGAAAATCAGTTTCGAAATTTTTCCCCAAAACTAGACTCATATATCCATCTACATATTTTTTTCTAGAATTTTTGGTCAGGCCAATTAGTACAGTTTATTAGTTAAAGCCTCCCCGGTTACAGGGTGCGACTACACTGACCTTCATGCATTACGATTTAGATATCTTCTTGTACAGGGCTTAATTACTGATTCCGTTTGTTTCTATAGAAACTAGACTCAAAAAGGAATCTATACATATATGGCATGACTTCTAAATTTCTCTGGTTAATTTATAATGAATTTCCAAAGTCAGATCAGGGGATCCAGAAACCGTTCTGGCCCTGTCTCATGAAAACTTTAACATCTCATAATATACTGTTAATATGAACATTTTGTTACTTTCCTATGAAAATAGATTCATCAAGGTTCGATTACATAATTTATTTGCTATTTAATTCCATTCCTACTATTTTTAGAGATTTTTCACCTCCACATCACTGCTGCCGCCAGCATCTATTTTTAAGGTAAACTTTACCTATTTCATGATCCTCCATGGATCAACTAGAGTTTGTCATACATATACCAAAAGTGATCATGAATAACCATTCCCATGACTAACCGTTACCAACATTTCCATACCTCTCGACGGTAGACAACAAAACGATTATAATGCTATGATCAAAGTATACTTAAGCCATTTTCGCATGGCTATCCAAATTTACACAAAACCGAAAGGTACATGACCTACAACAAAAAGGTAGTCCTATACATTAACCAAAATATCCTCTCACTACTAGTCTATTCTATGCATGCCATAAGATATTCCAAAACGTAGCAGTACCAAACAGTGGATGGTGATAATGTGACTAGTTGCTGACGATCCCCAAGCCTATAGCTTCCAAATGAGATCTTTAAAACAGAGGAAACAAAGTACACGGAGTAAGCATTACAATGCTTAGTAAGTTTCAAGCAGTGTCAACAGATAACAATCAAATTATAACATAGTTGTTCGTATTTTTATTTCACTCTTCCTTCGGGCATACCATCCCCTTTTCCGAATATGCACGTCTCATCATATGTAATAGGCAGATAAATTCTCACTTGATGGTGACCTCTTATGATCATAGGTACATTACATATTTTTACCTGACTTTCCACATTGACCAAATGCACAATAATCATAGAACAGTCTTATTGCTTTACTCACATGTGCATCACATAACGACCTTGTGATTTAGTCTAAATCAAACTTAAATATAATCTCAAATACATACCTGACCAACTTAACGCATTGAACGTATTTATTACTAATTGTCACTGTGAAGTCGCATAATCTTACGCTTTACTTGAATCTTCAGCAAAACCTTTAGTTCGAGGCTTACCCGGACAAAATCTCCACACGTAGTCATCGGGTCATTAGAGCTCGGATATAGTACGAGCACGAAGCCTACGGTCATTAATCAGTGATAATATTCTCGCATAAGGCCTGCGGGGTTTTAACCCGGATATAGTATCTTGACACAAATGCCCTTCGGGACTTATCACATTTATACACTTTCACATCCATCACGTTGGCCACTCGGCTATCACATATATACACTTTCACATTCATCACATTGGCCATTCGGCCTTATCACATATATACACCTTCACATTCATCACATCGGCCATTAGGCCTTATCACATATATATACACTTTCACATTCATCACATCGGCCATTAGGCCTTATCACATATATATACACTTTCACATTCATCACATCGGCCATTAGGCCTTATCACATATATATAAACTTTCACATTCATCACATTGGCCATTAGGCCTTATCACATATATATACTCACATATATATACACTTTCACATTCATCACATTGGCCATTAGGCCTTATCTCATATTTATACACATTCACATTCATCGCGTAAAATCTTAAACCAAAATATAAATTTTCATGTATTCACATCACAATTATTCAAATATACTTCACATACCACATATACTATCATGTACAGACTTGGTCTTGGCCGAATCTACATCAATCATTTTCCAATGAATAATTCAATTTCACGCCATACTATTATTTCATATTCGAATACTCATAAACTTACAATTTCACAAATTTTAATATCAAAGATCCATCTAACACTCATATATCATTTTACAATATCACGAATTAGAATTCAAGTATGGGTTGAATCAATAGCTTATGAGCAACTAAAACAAGTTTTATCCATGTTTACAACAAAAATCACATATTCACTACAAGCTGTTTTCCTGAGCAATGGTCACTAAATTATTTATAACTGGAGCTACAAGGCTCCAAATCACTTGCCGTTAATTTTCCCTGAATATAGACTTGTATATCTTCCATCCATAAATTTTTCTGAATTTTAGGTTTGGCCAATCAATACCAGATTTTTCTTAAAATTTCCCCTGTTTCACTGTTTGACTAACCTGACCAGTCTTCACTACGAATCAAAATTCTCATTGTACAGAATTCAAAGTATGTTCTATTTGATTTCATTTGAAACTAGACTCATTAAGGAGTCTAAGCATATAAATTTTATCTTGTAACCATTTTTGTACAAATTATAGTGATTTTCTTAAAACAGAACAGGGGATTTCGGAGTCATTCTGACCCTGTCCCACACAACTTTAAATATCTCTTTATAGGAAATTTCTTTGCTTCCACAGTCTCTTTTATAGGAAACTAGACAAACTAAGCTTTGATTACATATTTTATTCAGCCTATAATTCCACACCAACAATTTATAGTGATTTTCTGAAATCACATTACTGCTGCTGTCCAAGCAAATTATTACAATTTGCTCTTAAATTTCCAAGTCCAAACACATATGAACTTACCATTTGAGTTTAAGACATATCATGGCCACATCATATCTTATTAAATCAACTCATTATGTCCTATTATGGTTGAATTTACTCAACGTTTAATCGCTTAAAACTTACCTCGGAAGTGGTCGACGATTAGATGTCCACGGCTATTCGTTTACTTCCTCTTTTCTCCTATCCGACTTTGATCCTCTTTGCTCTTAAGCTAATTCAAACAAATTTAACTTATTAAAGTCTCATTATGGTAGCTTATGGCCGAATATGACAAGGAGTTTAATAGGTCATATGGCCACCTTTAGCTCAAACACAAAATGGTCATATGCATTTTTAATCACATTGAGCAATTTAATACAACTAATCTAACATTTCCTCATGTGCACCTTTATGACCGAATACATGCAACACCAAGCTATCTATTCATTCATGTGTGCATCTTATTTAAGCATGTATATCCACAATCGAATTCATCATATAAATATCTATGATTTCACTCAAATAATCTCATTACAACACATGGTGCTCCAACCATTATTTAAATTCAAAGCTTGGCTAGTACACATATATACACTAGCAATCCATTACTAACATTTGCACTTCATCTTAATAGCTAGCTTAGCAAACCTTAATTTAACACATACTTCATACATATCACATTCCAAGCATTCCCTCAATTCTATCACTTAAAACACACACATTACTCAATAACTTCATAGTTCAAATTCGGCAACTACACCACTAATATTCAAAATCATATTCGGCCTTAGTACTCCCTTGTTAGCTGATTTTTCTTCATTTAGCAACTAAAATATAATAAACCACAACATTTAAATTCATCTCATTCTTCTCCCATTTGACCGAATGAACATTTATCAAATGAAAATTCAACTAAACAACATCTTTCTTTCTAAAATGTATATACACTCACACGACAACTTTCAATTTATACTTTTCAACCATGAACTCTACTCATTCAAACATCATTTAAGCCACTTAACAATTAATTAACATCTTTCAAAAAAACTTATCAAAATGACACCAATTTAGCACTTGCCGAATGGACATTTGTCTATTGATGCATGAAATTAAACCATGGGTTAAATAAGCTATGCACTTATCAATCTAATCTCATAGTCAATTAAAAAGAAAATCACAATGCATACCTTAAACTAGGATAGCCATGGCCGACTACCTTGGTTTTTCCTCTTCAATATTCCCTTTCCCACATTCGGCAATCAAGAAGAAGGATGAGCATGCATTTTTTGTTTCCTTTTGTTATCTTTCTTCAACCCACGGCAATGGAGGGGGAGAACATGGATGAGACAACTTTGTTTTCATCACCCTCCCTTTTCATTTCTTTATTACTAACCTTTTTTCTTTTATTGTTTCCTACATACCCCATTATCACAAAGTGTTTATAATATGGTTAATCCCATAGCATGGCCGCCACTAGTTCATCTTTTGGGTATTTTGACATGCAAGGACAACATTTTCTAAGATGCATCAATAGGCCACTTTAACATTTGCCTAGCACATTTCTAAATTTTCTCACACAAATCCTATTTAGCAAAATTCACTTACAATTAACAAAATTCAAACATGAAATTTTCACACATGCCTATATACATATAATAAGCATCAAATATAATGGTTAATTATTTTTAAGACTCGGTTTTGTGGTCCCGAAACCACTTTCCGACTGGGGTCACTTTAGGGGTGTCACACATTGGATTTCATGAGGAGCTTGAATGAGCCAATTTGGCGAGCAAATAGATCACAAGACCAAGTTCTTAAAAAATAGCCCATTAAGATGTCTACAAGTCCATTCTAAAGTTTGGAAAGTAATTTAATTAAATATCGGGCCAAATTATCAAAGTGGCCCAAATTGTAAAGTATTTAAACTATAGGTCTAATTTTATTTTAATAGGTGGATCATCATGTAAGAAATTTTCCCAAAGAGCCCATTTAATTCCTTTGGCTGAATTTTGATTAAAAGTCCACACTTAGAATTATTTTGTTTTTTTAATTTAATGAGTTGTCATGTTAGTTATTCTATTAGGGTTAGGAAAACTTATTTTGGGGGCCTATAAGTAACATGGAAGTTCACCCTTATACACATACAATTGATTTATGTTTAATTTTTTTGAGTTAATAATAATTCTTTTTGAGGTTTTCTTCAAGAATTGCTCTTGAGTTTCTTTTAGAAGCTATTTTAACAATATTTCAGGTTGTGGGGATCATCTTCAAGCTCTTTCTTGCCAAGATCTCTTTCTTGGAGGGGGAACTAGAGCCATTGAAAGGAGTTGCAGATTCTTAGTGTTTCCAAGGGTTCTTAGGACATGATATTCTCTTTTCTATCCTTAATTTATTGTTTATTGCTTATTTAAGTTAATTCTTACTGTTTTGGCTTGTTGATTTTATTGATTTTCATTCTAGGTTAAAGTTGCTTCAAGAAAGACGTTCTCCTATCTTGTTCCATCAATAAACACATCAAATTTAGGATTTTTAATCTTTTTCTTGTTGTTTCAAACATTATTGCAAAGAACATTTTACTTTTGTCTTTAAAATCACTTCTAACAAATCTGCTTGTGTTTTGTTTTTCCAGACCTGGTCGGGGCATTTTCTTGAAGTCCAAAGACAGTTTCTTTCCATCCAAGAAACCCTAATTCATTCTCTATTGGACTCTTTAGTAGCCGGTTTATCTTTCTTTTGTTTTAATTTTGTTTGACTCTCCTTTGTGACAACTAATATATTTTCGTTGTTTCACGTTTCAATTTACATTTGTCTAGATATCTAGTATAAATCCACAACTTTGACAAACTTTATGATCCGCTTTCGCATTCATCCACATCATTCTTTATCATTTGGTATCAAAGTTGGGTGTTTTGGGTGTTCATGGTTGATTTCTAAACTGATTTCCATCGTAAAACAGCCTATTAGCAGTTTTTACCTAGATTTTTTTTCGAAAAAAATATATATGAGTAGGTAAACGTTTTTCAATTGATATGAAATTTTATATACTAATTCTTGGAATTGTATTACAATATAAAAAAATATTTTCCATGAAAAGAGAAGAAAAAATAAAAAGATATTCTGTGGGTTGAATTTTCTTCAAAACTTTCTAGATAAGATCTACATTATTTGAGGAGGCTCCAGTTTAAATTTCGTGATTTTTTGAAATTGAGAACACCTCAAACAATGTTTGTCAAGTTGCTTCACAATTTTTCAGGTTTCAACAATTTTTATTGATTCTTAGCCTTATGTTTTCATTTGTTTTTGCTTTTTATTATTTCTTTACACATTCTAACACTTTTGTTTCTTGTGTTAGTAGGTTAATGAATGCTGCACATTCCTTCCTCCGTGCAACACAAACCGTTGGTGTCTAGCCGCTTTTGGACTCCTAGTGCCATTAGGATATTTTTTAGCTAGATTCTTTAACATTCTTATTGATTTTTATAAATACTCCAAAAGGACTCATAAGATTAATTCTTATCTCATTAGGAATTTGAATTTTATTCCTGAGTGTATAACAGTGAGGTTTGTCTAATTTTTCTTATCTTGGGTGTTGTGTTCCTTTCAGGATTTCATAATGATTTTCGATGTCCAATTAAAAATCCAAAGATAGAGAATAAGACTAAGCTATTACCTTTTGTCCAATGTTGTTGGTGTAGTTCAAAAGATCATAATGGTTTCCAATATCCAATAAGAGAAGAAAGTAAGTATAACTTTGTACCTTTTGTTCATTCTTACTTTAGTGGAAAAGAGATATTTGATGGTGTGAACCAGAAAAAGATAATAGTGAGAATTTTTTCCTTGAATCTGTAGAGTTAGATGAGATAAAAGCATCATGTTCCCTTTGTAAGATGTATTGTACTAAATTGAATATTCATAATACTTGTGAGGGGGATATGGGAAGTGAGGAAAAATCATGTGAAAAGACTAAGAGAAAAGAGACCTTGAGTGATAAAAGTCTACTTGATGGTCGAAATTTGGTGAGCGAAAATCCATGAGTTAAAATTGGAGAGTTCTCAAGTGGAAAAAGAAAATAAAATGCAAGAAAATACCTATACAAAAGTGAGAAGTGATTATGTTTTAACTAACCCTAACTCAAATTTGTTTAGTGGTATCTCTTCATTACAGGACTTCGAGGATCCATTGACGAATTTTCAATTATATTACTCTACAATTGATAAACGGTTTTAGTTGTAGGAAAGAGGTAAGTTGAACATTGATAATTCTCCACAAGTGCTACAAGGTAACAAAGGTAAAGAAACAACAGAAATTAATTTAAGAAGGAATACATTCAATGTTTTTATAAGTATGCTACTGATTTTGTTTGTAAAATATTTCCTTACAACATGTTTTCTCATTGGTCAAATTTCATTAAACCTTGGTCTGAAAGTTTAACTAATTTTATGGGTTTATATAAATTCGTTAAGGTTAAAAATAGTAATTTTGTTGCATTAAATAAGTTTTTTAAAGAACTTTACATATTTTCTGTAATGCCCCAAGTTTTTAATTTATGTTCTGAGTAAATATCACACACATCTCTGTATCTGCTTTAGTGGTTAAGTGTTTTTGGTGCATGTGAGGGGTCCCAAGTTCAAGCCTTAGCTTGGGAAAAATTTTGGTTTTTATTTAAATAAAGCCTTGTCTTTTGTTATTAGGTTTATAAGTATTTATTTCTAAAAGCTTATCAGAATGGGCCTGCTGCTCTGGTGGTTAACTGGAGTGTGGAGATGTTGGAGGTCCAGCGTTTGACTCATGGTGTGGGAATTATTTTTATGCCTGATCACTTAGGTGAGTTTGAGTTGGATCAGGAGTCTGAGTAGTGGGGTAAGTAGTGGAGAGAATTAAGGGATTGGAGAGTATTCCAGGATTTTTGGTGTTGGTAATTTTTTTTCCTCTCTCTGCGGAATTCTCCCTATTCTCTAGACATTTTCTTTCTCTTTTCACTTTTATTTCTTCTTACTTCAACTCTCTCAAAATTTTGCTGCACATCCCTTTAGTTTTCACCGTTGTTGCTATAATCGTAGTTCTTTCGCTGGGTTCTGGTAAGTGGAGATTTGCCCTCTTTAACTTTAGTTTTTTCCAACTTTGATTGGGGATTGTTCTGATGCTTTTTATAGTAACACGTTGCAAGGTTTAAGGCTCTCTTTGCACTGTTTCATAACAAATTAATTCTTGGATTTGCGGTAAGTGTTCATTGATTTAAAGATGAGTAGTTTGATTTCGGGATTTCTATTAATCGCAAAGCAGGGCTGATTGTGGTGTTGTATTGGTTATTATTTAGGTTCTGGAGTGTTCAAAGTTCGATTTAGACTTGTCTTCCAAACTTTTCACTCCCAAACTGCTTGAATTTTGGGCCTAGAAGAATTAGGCTTCATGTACCGGAGCAATTGGATTTTAGTTGTGTGAGAAAATTTCACTAATTGCATGTTTGCTTTACTGGCTATGTGCTTTAGGAGTGATTGAGAGTGTTTTGGGAGGTCTTGAATGCAAATCTAGGCTTTAGCAAAAATCTTAGTTTTCCCTAAATTGAACTTGGCGTTAGATGGAAGGTCTTATTAATATTTTGGGTTAAATTATGACACAAGGAAGCATGTGGTCTAGTGGCAAGGTGGCGTTAGAAGTATGGCAAGAGGTCGAAGGTTCAAGACTTGAAGTGAGCTATGGATTACTTATTTTGTAGCTGTGCTGCTCAGTGGTTGTGTTGGAATATAATTCTGCTCAAATGGTTGTGGAATTGGTCTTAGGGGAGAGATTTATGGGATATGGACTTGGAGGAGTTTAAAAGTGGTTCCAATCGGGGGGTTGAGAGATTGTAGGAGTGGATTATGGGTGGTTGAGGGGAGAGTTAGTAGTTGGCCGAATATGGGACTTCCCATTGTGCATATTCGGTCATAGGACCTTTTTCCTATAGTGTCGAATTCTTTTATGCCATTTCTGGTTCTCCTTGCTTTTATTTTTTTCTCATTTCTCAATATTACAGAGCACATGCTGAAAACTAACCACTCGTACAACTTTTCTGTCATTTCTGGCAAGCGTTGAGTGCTCTTTCATTTTTCCATTTTCTTTCCCTTTTTTGTTTCTGGCTCCTTGATCAAACTTTTACCAAAACCCTTTTTTACTTTTGGCTCCTCTTTATTTCTTTTAGAGTTTTCGATTGTTCCCCTCCTTATTACTCTTTTTGCAATCGGTTCCTTGCATGACTGAACCTTCTCACCCCATTTCTTTACTTTCTGTCCTTCTTTTCTCTCGTTTATTTCTATTCCTATTTGGTTGAAATACCCTCGATTTGTAAAATTATCAAAATACCCCTGGTTTGTAAAATTATCGAAATACCCTCGATTTGTAAAATTACTAAAATACCTCCAGTTTGTAAAATTTCTGAAATAACCTTGTAGTGTAAAATTACCAAAATACCCTTGTAGTGTAAAATTATCGAAATAACCCTGTAGGGTAAAATGACTGTTTTGCCCTTGTGGGTAAATGACTGACTTGGACTATGAATTTGACTGATTTGACTGTGATTGTATGACTGTGCTTTAACTGATTTGACTGTGATTGTATGACTGTGCTTTAATTGACTTGCTTGTGGTTGTATGACTAGATGCTTTTAATATATGTTTAAATGCTTGTTACTGAGCATGGCCATTGTGCATACACGTGTGATGATTGAGCATGACATGCACGACATATTTAATGGGGTTGGGCCATTGATGCGGAAGAAGTACTGTACTAATACGGTTGCACGAGTCGCACGAGATGACTTTGGATCCAGTATTGATCTGTTCAGGTTGCACGGGTCGCATGAGACGACTGTGGACCAACGGACGACTTAATGCCGCTTAATCTGTTTATGGCTCTGTGCCAACCTAAATATGGCTCTGTGTTATCTTGATTATGGCTTTGTGCGAATCATATTTACCTGTGGCTATGTGCCTCTCATATTTTATTGATGACTCTGTGTCGATCATATGTACCCATGGCTGTGTGCCGGTTATTTTGTCATCTCTGATGGCTACGTACCAAACTTATTACAGTTACCATGGCTTTGTGCCAATTATAATACCGCTACTGAAAGCTTAAAGCTGTATATATATATAGCAGCTTTGCTGCGATTTCGATTAGTGTTGCAACCGGTGCTAATATTGTAAGTGAAGGGATGACATTGGTGAGTTATTCCCCACAGGTTGTGTAGGGTTAGATGGAGGCAAGTACAGGGTTGGATTGGTTAGCATGCATTCATGCATTCATAGGTTCTGTTTGGGCTGAGACCCAGATGTTAATGTATTGGGCTTTGGCCCACTTATGCTCTAACTGGACTGTATTGTTACTGTTAAAGGGCTCTTCCCAGACTGTTTCTATTTTTGTGTACTGACTGTTACTTTAGTAAGGGGATTACACACTGAGTTTTCGTAAACTCATCCCGTTTGTTAACCGTGCAGGTAATCCCCAGCGATAGGTGGATTGGTGCTTCGAGGGACTCGGAGATGGCCACACATTGCTTATGTTTTCAAATTTGTTTATTTACTGTTGAGTATTTTTTATTTGGGTTGTAATAAGGCCTCTCTTAATTTCTGGATTATTATTTGGGACTTTTGGTTTATTATGTTTTACATCTGCTAGTAATTGGACGCGTTTTTTTTAAAAAAAACTTAAATTATTTTCAAAGCATCGCGTTTCCGCAAACTACAAAATTTTACAAGCTTCCGCAACTCTTTTCAAATGCTTCCCAGCAAGCAAATGTTTTTAAAATTTAATAACGTTTTTAAGAAAGTAACCTTGGTAATAACACAAGGTTTTAAATTTTTCCAATGCTCAAAAAGAGGATAAATAAGATTTGGTTTTGCAAACAACGTTTACTTTTCACACTTCAAAGTGACACGCTAAATTCAGCCCTAACATTTAGGCCAGGTTTGGGGTGTTACTTTTAGTGGTATTAGAGCCAGGTTACAAAACTCAGGTTGTGAAATAGGCTTTTAACTTTTTGGATTCTAAAGTTGCCTATAAATGATTTTGAAGTAAGGATTTTATTGTGTGGTTTACCGAGTCTCCGGAGCCAAATCCGTAAGTCCTTTAGATATTAGACTGTACATAAAGTTAGATTTTGCATTTATTCTGTGTATGTTTTGGAAATTAGATTTTTAAGCTAGCAACACTATGATGGATTCCAAGGTCAAGCAAGGTCACGAGGAGTCACCCGTTTCCCCGGAACATGAGATTGTGCAGGAAGAGGAAGTTAAAGAGATTCTGCCAACTTCGAGTAGCGGTAACCTAGAGATTAGGACTGAGGCATTGTCCTGGTTGGTGGGGAAGTGCTAGAAGAAGTGTTTGAGGCCAGAGCTAAGGAGATTAGTGGAACATTTCAGGCTAGGTGCTTGGATTGTAACAAGAAGAGTGATCGTAGTCCTCTGAAGTAGGAGTCTCATTCTGTTAAACGTGTTAAGATCCGTCCAAACTTTTTGGCTTGTGAGCACTGTAAAATGAGCCATCCAGGTGAATGCTGGAGGAAGTCAGGAGCGTGTCTCAGATACGGGTCTAAGGAGCATCAGGTTCAGGATTGCACAGTTCCTTTTAAGTCAAGTGTGTTTTGTTTGGATGTGAGGTTTGGATATAGAAATTGTATGCATGTCTGATAGATAACTGTTTGCTTCTATGATTAGATGTTTGGTTGTGTGTAAGAGGTTTCAAGATTAAGTTTAAGTGTGTTAGTGTTGGTGGGATTAGAGTGCGCAGCGGTCACTATTAGTTGGAAATTTTAGGGACAAAATTTCTTTAAGGGGGTAGAGTTGTAATGCCCCAAATTTTGGGCCTAGAAGAATTGGGCTTTGTGTATCGGAGCAATTGGATATTAGTTGTGCGAGAAAATTTCACTAATTGCGTGTTTGCTTTACTGACTATGTGCTTTAAGAGTGATTGGGAGTGTTTTTGGAGGTCTTGAGTGCAAATATAGGCTTTAGCAAAAATCTTAGTTTTCCCTAAATTGAACTTGGCATTAGCTGGAAGGTCTTATTAATATTTTGGGTTAAATTATGACACAAGGAAGCATGTGGTCTAGTGGCAAGGTGGCGTTAGGAGTATTGTAAGGAGGTCAAAGGTTCGAGACTTGAAGTGAGTTATGGATTACTTATTTTTTAGCTGTACCGCTCAGTGGTTGTGTTGGAATAGAATTTTGCTCAAGTGGTTGTGGAATTGGTCTTGGGGGAGAGATTTATGGGATATGGACTTAGAGGAGTTTGAAAGTGATTCAAATCGGGGGGTTGAGAGATTGTAGGAGTGGATTATGGGTGGTTGAGGGGAGAGTTAGTAGTTGGCCGAATATGGGACTTCCTATTGTGCATATTCAGTCATAAGACTTTTTTCCCATAGTGCCGAATTCTTTTATGCCATTACGGGTTCTCTTTGCTTTTATTTTTTCTCATTTCTCTGTATTGTGGAGCATATGCTGAAAACCAACCACTCGTGCAACTTTTCTGTCATTTCTGGCAAGCGTTGAGTGCTTTTTCATTTGTCCATTTTCTTTCCCTTTTCTATTTCTTGCTCCTTGCTCAAACTTTTACCGAAATACTTTTGGCTCCTCTTTATTTCTTTTAGAGTTTCCGATTGTTCCCCTCCTTGTTACTCCTTTTGCAATTGGTTCTTGCATGACCGAACCTTCTCACCCCATTTCTTTACTTTATGTCTGTCTTTTCTCTCATTTTTTCCTATTCCTATTTGGCCGAAATACCCCCAGTTTGTAAAATTACCGAAATACCCCCGATTTGTAAAATCATCGAAATACCCTCGATTTGTAAAATTACTGAAATACCTCTAGTTTGTAAAATTTCTGAAATAACCTTGTAGTGTAAAATTACCAAAATACCCTTGTAGTGTAAAATTATCGAAATACCCCTGTAGGGTAAAATGACTATTTTGCCCTTGTGGGTAAATGACTGACTTGGACTATGAATTTAACTGATTTGATTGTGATTATATGACCGTGTTTTAACTGATTTGACTATGATTGTATGACTGTGTTTTAATTGACTTGACTGTGGTTGTATGACTGACATGCTTTTATTATATGTTTAAATGGCCATTGTGCATACAAGTGTGATGATTGAGCATGACATGCACGACATATTTCATGGGGTTGGGACATTGATGCGAAGGAAGTACTATACTAATAGGGTCGCACGGGTTGCATAAGACAACTTTGGATCCAGTATTGATCTGTTAAGGTCGCACGGGTCGCATTAGATGACTGTGGACTGACGAATGGCTTAATGTCGCTTAATCTTTTTGTGGATCTGTGCCAGCCTAAATATGGCTCTGTGCTATCTTTATTATGGCCTTGTGCCAATCATATTTGCTTGTGGCTATGTGCCTATCATATTTTATTGATGACTCTATGTCGATCATATTTACCCATGGCTGTGTGCCAATTATATTACCGTCACTGATGGTTAGGTGTCTAACTTATTACAGTTACTGATGGCTTTGGGCCAATTATAATATGCTAATGAAGGCTTAAAGCTATATATATATATATATAGCGACTTTGCTATAATTTCGGTTAGTGCTGCCACCGGTGCTAATATTATAAGTGTACGGATGGCGTGGGTGAGTTATTCCCCATAGGTAGTACTAGGTTGGACGGAAGCAATTGCAGGTTTGGATTGGTTAGCATGCATTCATGCATTCATACATTCTATTTGGGCTGGGACTCGGATGTTAATGTATTGGGCTTTAGCCCACTTATGCTCTGAACAAGATTGTATCGTTACTGTTAAAGGGTTCTGGCCCAAACTGTTTTTGTTTCTATATACTGACTGTTACTCTAGTAAGGGGATTACACACTGAGTTTTTGTACACTCACCCTATTTGTTAACTGTGCAGGTAATCCCTAGCGATAGATGGATCGGTGCTGCGAGGGACTCGGAGATGGCCACACACTGCTTATGTTTTCAAATTTGTTTATTTACTGTTGAGTATTTTTTATTTGGGTTGTAATAAGGCCTCTCCTAATTTCTGGGATTTTATTTGGGACTTTTAGTTTATTATGTTTTACATCTGCTAGTAATTACGCGTTTTTTAAAAAAACTTAAATTGTTTTCAAAGTATCGCGTTTCCGCAAACTACAAAATTTTACATGTTTCCGCAACTCTTTTGAAATGCTTCTACAGCAAGCAAATGTTTTTAAAATTTAATAACATTTTTACGAAAGTAACCTTGGTAATAACACCAGGTTTTAAATCATTTTCCAATGCTCACAAAGAGGCTAAATAAGATTTGGATTTGCAAACAATGTTTACTTTTCACACTTCAAAGTGACACGCCAGATTCAGCCCTAACATCTAGGCCGGGTTTGGGATGTTAGAAAACCAGTGTGGCGTTCACCCAATTTGATTCCTCTGGTTCTTGTCTTGCTAGGCAACAGCTCAAGGTTCTTTATTCCATAACCGAATCCCCCTTATGCCATATAAGGCCCGGGTTAGCATTTCTTTAATGTTGGTTCGTTCTTAAAGCTTGAGTCTTATCATCCATTCCATCCAAATTTTCAACTACATTTTTATTTCTTTCTTGTTTCACCTTGCTTATCTATCCGAACTCCCAACTATCCTTATTATTCTTTGTTAATCAAACCTATAATATCCCCCTTTAATCTATCTTTGAAACCTTTTGTCTATTTTTGCCCAAATTTATGCAAAACACCCCTTTGTTGAACCGAACGATACTTCTTCGTCAATGATCGGGCAACACAAATATAACTCGAAATTAATCACGAGCTTGGGATTGTATCAAGTAGAGAACTCATAGCCCTGGAATTTCAGTGGACATTTATAGCAAATTAAATTAACTATTACATCTCTGACCCTGTGGATTTGTGACTTGAATATCAAATTCAGTTGACTCAACCAGAAAATTTTTATCAGTGACTAATGCAGTGCAAATATATGAATAGGTTGACCCAGGGTCAATCAAAGCATATACAGTAACATAAAAAAGATAAAATATACCCGTAACAATATCAGGCGTGGTAGCCTCTTCCCTTGGGCTTATAGCATAAGTCTGAGTAGGTGCTCTAACCTCAGATCTAGCAGTGGCATCTCTAGCATCAATATGACTCATCCTGTGTTACTACTCTGACCAAGGTGTAAACCCTTTTTGGCATCGACGGTGGTTTTAAACTTCGATCATCTTTTTCTCCCAATGGTTTCGGACAATTTCGTACGAAATGGTCAGTTGCTCCACATCTTAAACATGCACCTGCCTTAAAACTGCATTCTCCAGTGTGGGCCTTACCACAAAAATCACATATCGATCTTGGGGCATTACGAACACTAGACATACTATCAGCAGGTTGATTTTAAAACTTTGAGTCAGGCTATCTTGGTCTGGTTCTACTAAAAAATTCTGATGATACGGTAACATGGTTATCTTCTTCTCTTGCTTTCTTCAGTGGCGGTGTGGAGAACCTACTAGGAAAATTTTTTTTGTTGAAGTCTCATGTCTTTCTTTCTCTTTGTGTCTTCTAGTTAAGAATTTCTTCCTTTTTCTTAGCCCAATCAGACAATACCACAAACTATCATATTTCGGTGCCACCTATCATCATTTTAATTCATCATTTAATCCGCCCTCAAAACGGGTACACATTTCCTCCTCTATTGACACAATCTCCCAAGCATACTTGCTGAGATATGCAAACTCTCTCTTGTACTCAGCCATGATTTATTTTCTTGTTTCAATTCTAGAAACTTTTTCTTTTTCTTGTCTAGATACCTCTTGCTGATGTATTTATTTTTAAATTCCAATTTAAAGAAATCCCAGTGAATATCATTTTTCAGGACTACTGCAATTATTTTCACCCATCAATTGTATGCTTATTCTCTCAACAGTGATACAACACACTTGAGGTAATCCTCAGGGGGACAGGCCATTTCATTAAAAACCCGTTGAATGGTTTCAAGCTAGTATTCAGTCTTTGCAAGATCATCCTCCGATCTACCCTGAAATTCTTCAGCCCCATACTTCCTAACTTTATCAGCAGGAATTCATCGATTAAACCTAATCATCATCAGAGGAGGTGGTGGCATCACAGGAGGTACAACAGGTGGTACTTCAGGAGGTACCACGGGAGGAGCAGTAGGTGGTAGTGTAGGTAGTGGTCGGGGCATCATTGGATTGTTCCACATAAACTCAGAGAACCACAGTCTCATCAGTCCAAAGAAGATATTTTTAACCTTATTTTCAGACATCGGTATGATCAGTATACTATGGCTCGTACCAGTACCAGTGATCAGGACATTACTGTCCACTTCATTAGCCTCCTCTGTTCAATATCTGATGGCATCTTTTAAAATCTACAAAGAAATAGGGTTAGACCGGATCAATTTATATCACACTATCATAGGTTACATGACATGTACCTTCTAGGTTTTAAACACATTACACTTGGTCCAAGAATCGACTAAATCGTAGCTTTAATACCACTAAATGTAACAACCTTAACCCATCTCTGATGCCGGATTAGGGTTAAGAAGTATTACTAAACAATCAAAAACATTTGAACATTATATCATTCAATAGTATAGTCACAACATATACTATTCATACACATGCATACTGTCCTTAAATCGAGCCCTCAAGGCCCTAAAAATAGCCTAGAAACAATTTGGGACCAATTTGAATCACTTTAGAAAAAATTGGGAATAAGTAGTAAAATTTGAAAATAGGGGAATGCACAGTCGTGTGGCCAAGCCGTGTGCCTCACATGGCTGAGAGACACGCTAATGTCTCAGGCCACGTAACCTTCGAGTAAGGGACACACGACCGTGTCCCAACCCGTGTCATCACCCGTGTAACTCTTTAAGTAGGGTCACACGATCGTGTCACATGCTCGTGTGCCAGGCCGTGTAACTCACTGACTTGCATACAAAAGACCATCAGGTGACACACAGCCATGTCGCAAGGCCGTATGCCTCACACGATCGAGTCACACGCCCATGTCTTGGGTCGTGTGAACCCAAACTCACCCATTTCTTGCTCAATTTCACTCCCTTATTGCATAGGTACCTACATACTTTCAACTACACATATGGGAAATGCAATTCAACTTGAAACATACCTTAACATAATCACATATTCACTCTATGCATCAAGCATTTATCAACCTAGACACCTCAATGTATTCCATCACAATTCATTCCCAACTTGTGGCTGCAAACACATCTAACACTATAAACATATATCCATTTCATTATAGGCTCAAGTTGACTCATAGCATACCTTACACTATGACATTTCAAACACATTTAAGTAATAAGTACAAGTTCACAAGTTGTTCAAATGCATAACATATCACAACATACTTCTCAAAAGCTAGGCATTTCACAAGACAATACATAAGGTCCTAGTACATGCCATATACCAAAATTGAGAAGTTAAGTTTACTAAGGTTCCCGAATAGTGTGATTCCCTGCGTCGGCCTGATCTTCTTAGTCTTCAAAATATGGTCTACAAAATGAACAATTTAAAGGTAAGCTTAAATGTAGCTTAGTAAGTTCGTTTAGAAATTCGTAACCTTTTCAATCCAACATAGATTCAATCGACTTAAGCATAGAGATTTCCATTATACGCAGTTTACAATAGTAATCACAATCAATTCAATAGTTCAGTATAATTAGTGAGCATTGCTCAGTTGAAATTATCATTAGTATAATGTAGTTTTCTACTCATTTGAGCTTCACTTAATATAATAGTAGAATTTGATCGATATAAACATCAGTCAGTAAAACAGTAAGATTTACTCTGTGAAGCTCCATTCAATATAATGGTACGATTTTCTCAATAGAGCGTACTTACAGTATATGAAACAACGTTCATTAAAAACATGTTAACAAGAATGTAAGCATTTACGAATATGATTAAGCATAGGAACTTACCGGACTGAGTTGCAAAAGATTCCAAAGTACATGGACTATTCTGCGGTTTTCCCTTTTCCACGATTATCAGCACATTCTTGATCTAAAAATAATAATTTCATTCCATCAATTAGAATAACAACACAATTTGATCCTTTCATGCAACTAAATCCTTTTTGGAAAATTACCTATTTGCCCATTAATTTTCCATCTTATTCAATTCAGTCTTTAAGCCCTAATCATGCAATTTACTCATTTTTTCTAAACACCCATGATACCCAAATATTCTATAATTTCATATCAATCCTTATTTGTAATAATTTTGCCTCTAATACAAACAAATTATCATTTAATCAATTTAGTCCCTAAACATCAAAATCATCAAAAATCACTTCTCAAAATATTCTAATTTATCAACAAAGCTCCATATTTCATCATAAACTTTAAGAAATAGTCTCATTCACCAATGACAACTTTTATAACATTTAACAGTTTCACAAATTGGTCTTCGATTTAGCTAGCTATTACAAAACTAAAAATGTAAAAATTAGTAAAAACGAGCATCAAAACACTTACTAATTGAAGATTCAAAGTAAAAGCATGAAAACCCTAATTTTTCTTTTCTATTACTGTGAAGAAGATGGCCAAATTGAAATAGAAATTTTCAACTTTGTTTTATTTGGTTTAATAGTATATATTGGTTTTTTTTGTAATTATTTAGACTTTCTTAATTAACACTTAATAAATCACCATTAACTTTAGTTAAACTTAATCATTTATACATAACATCATATAATTCCATTAACTAATTCCCCATGGGTTAAATTATCCATTTAACCCCTTTAATTTAACTGCTCAACCTTTGAAGTTTTTACGATTCAATCATTTTTACTTAGTAAACTATCTAAACGATAAAATTTCTTAACAAATTTAATATGACTCTAAAGACCTCATAAATATTTTAATTAAATAATATTTATGAACTATTACGTCATAATTATGTTCTCGAATCCATTTTTTTTGACACGACTGAAAATCGAGCTATTACAAAATGTGGCCACGAGTGGTTCGTCTATGTGATGAATAAATTAATTACTATTTAATAGTAATTGACTTTCATGAAGGAATATGTAATAGTTACCATGTGCTAAAAAATGATCATATTGGGAGAACGAATTTATCCCAAAGAGATTAATGATATCCTATAAGGGTATCACACTTATGACAAGGTCATTGGACAAGCACTAATCAAGTTACTTTTGTAATGGTATGCCATTAAGGAGAGCTCAGTCATGGTACTATACTGGAATGACTTGGTGACTAAACAAGTTTATAATTAATAGGCAAAATGGTGGAACTTAACTATAAACCATTTGAGCCCTAATCGTATATGTCCAATCGCTCCCTCTGCTAGCGCGTTGAAACCAAAATGAATTCTATGTTCAATCAAATGAACAAAAAGAGATAGAAATGGTGAAAATTGATAAATGAGAAACATTTGGAAATGAATGTGTTTTTCACCAAAATGAAAATGAAAATGGAGATATGAAAACATTTGGAAATTAATGTGATTTCCTCCAAAATGAAACAAAAAAGGAAAAAAAGAAAATGACTTGAAATAAATTTATAGTTTTCGAATGAAATGAAGTTCAAAAACTGAAATAAATCATTTGGTCATAGTAAATCCATTGAATATAGAAATATTAAATATACTTTCTCATAGATTATTTTATAGTAAAGTTGGAATGATTTTAATGAAATTAGAATTGAGTTGAGAAAATTATTTAATTGAGGAATTAATTTATTAATTTGAGATGTCTATTTTGGAAATAGAAAAACTAATATCGTGTTGGATCGAATTATAAAGTACTAGGTTAAAAGTCTAGGAAGTACTTATAATTAGACCAGATATAGGAAAGACCCAAAAGCCCTCATGATAAAGAGATGGACGACAAACCTAGTATTACTAACTAGAGTTGCCACCCCCTATACTTCAAGTTAGACTCAAAGTTCAATTTTCTATTTGAAATATACTTCTACAATTCAACAAGGGCATTACTTCTTCTCCCTATAAATAGATGATACCGATAAAGAAAAAGATGGAACTTTAAGTTATTGTTACTCTGCCTAAAAATAGTGAGAGTTTATTCTTTAAGTATTAAATCTATTTTCTGTTCTTTAAGTATTAAATCTATTTTCTGAAATAATAATTCTACCAACTTCTATTGAGAAGAGTTTTTTTTCACACTAAAAGAAAAGTTTTTTTTTTTTTGCTTTTGTGTTTGATTCGAATCATTTGAGCCCACACTCGAAGCATTTCATGGTACAAGAATAGCAGAGAAGGTCATTCGGTTGAAAGCTAGGAATGACAAGGATTCGTCTAGCCAAAACCATAGGTGCAATTTTGGTTAAGGTTTTATTGATATAAATATCGCAAATTGGCTCGATTTTAAAATTTTTTATTTTCTCCTGTGCAATAAAAACGTTTTCAAATTAGATTTCTTTCCAACAATCGATACCAGAATGCCAGGTTGAGGTATGTTTATAGTATAAACTAAAACCAAAATTCTCTCTCTTGTTCATGTGTCATTAATTTTGATAAGATGTGATATTCTTGTAATTGTATGCATGTTTAGGGGAATGTATGTGAATGAATATATGATGTTGTTTTATTATTATGTATGATAAAGTAATTTTGTAAAAGTTGTGATTCCTAAAAAATTAAATGTAATTTATTAATTTTTCAAGCATATATATCTTAGATTTTGGACTATCATCTCCACCTAGGGTTTTATTATGTTAAGAATAAATATGTCAATCAAAAATGGACATAGGATTCCTGTAACCTATATTTTTCGGTGGAACCTGAAGAACCAAGATGCATCAATGTAGACTGAGACAACACAACCCGACCTAGCCAAATCAAAAATATGTTTTTGGTGGCCAAATTATGGCATTTGCTGGCAAAGGTTGACAATAGAGGCTAATAACGGCGGCCAACAGTGGTGGTTAGTGGCGATTTGGCAGTGGCCAGTAGCGACAAGAGCAAGAAAATGACAATGGAAAGATTGCAATGACAGAAATGTGAACCAGTACCACAGAAAAAGACTGTGGTGGCAAATAGAATATCCAAATTATGCTTTGGATGAATTTTGTAATATTAGTTTTTTTCAGATGTAATCATGGAAACTTTGATTGGTTAAAGTCATTTAAATTTTATGCTTTTATATATATGATAAGCATGATGATATTTATTTGATAATATATGTTGTTCATACATATGTATAATAAGCATGCCATATAGTTTAAGGAAGAATGCCACATGTACTTGTCATGCTTATATTGATCATTCATGATTGAAACCATACATTAAAAATCTTGCATGTTTTTTAAAATATTGAGTGGGAGAAGTTCCTTAAACAAGACCTATGATCTCTATCAATAGTCGCTTATGATGGCATGGCAATTTAAATACTCCATGGTAGGATCCAATATGTGTAGGAATTATTATTGCAATGGCTTACAAATTGTCACACCCAAAAATTTTACTAGTTAAGTGCCATGAAAATTATGGGTATTATCAATTTTTGTTTAAGCAGGTTCTATTGTAAATTAGTAAATAGGATGGCCTACTTGGCAAATGGTTGGATTTCAATTGTTGGTTTCTTTACATTTGAACCAAGAGTTTTCTTTCAGTGGGAAACATTATGACTAAGGATATTAATAGTGTTGACTGACTTGGGATTAAGGGAAACGGTAGTGGAAAGATTATATATGGGAGGATTCTTTCATTTTGATTTTGATTTTTCTTTCTTCCATCATTTTCATTTTTCTTTCTTCCATCTTCTTATTTGGTTTGTTCGGAAAAAAGAGAGAAAAGTTAAGAAGTGATATGTATGGTGGAAGAAAATAATGTATCAATTTAAGTGATTGAGGATTTAGTAAACTGGTAATATTTCTAAGCTTTTCTGTGTCTTTTTTATTGAAGATTTTAGTTTAATTTATCGAGCTTGTATTGAGATGTTTATGGTTTCAGGTAACCTCTAAATTCTCTCTTCATACAAATGAGTTATGGTTTTCTGACATCTGAATGCCTTCATCTTGATCTTGAAATGATTATTGTGTTTAGCTAACTGAGAAGGGGGAGGCTTAGGTGATAAGGAAAAGCTAAGTAGGTGCAATTGATATTAGCCTTTAGGTATTTTGCTAGTGAGTTTCTAAACTCAAACCCTCTATGGCTGTTTTATATATATATCAATATAGTGTTACTGTGCTATGTTTGACTTCATGTTTTATTGATGATAAGTTGAATTATTTTGGGTTGTTTGCTGTACTGTTTAAGTATACAAAGTGATGATTTACAAATGCATGTTTTATTGTATGTTTTAATTCATTAATTTGTTAAACTTTCATTGGAAAGATAATTACTAAAGAAGTTATCATTTAAATGGTCACACTAGATGATATGTTTAGTATGATCTATGTTGTGTTATTAATAGAATGATTAGTTGAATGCTTGTTATATGCATATCATAAATATGAATGATATGCAAAGTATGGGGGATGTTTTGGTGGATGAAAGATGAAGAAATTACATGTTGTGCAGATCATACAGAGAATGTATATGCATAATATTTGGTTTTCTAAAGGTTTGGTTGGATTGTACGGAGATATATGCATACGTTACTATAATGACCATAGGCGGGTTCTTTCAAGTATGATACTCTACAGAGTTTAAGGCTTAAAGGCTCATATGCGTAAGCAAATCCATGACCATGACATATCTAAGTTATCAAAGTACACCATACTTGTTCTATAAGTTTTTTGTCAAAGTTATGTATAGGAATTCACTGTACAAAGTCCGTGACAAAATCCGCATATGAAAGGTCGCCATTTTCATGAATCTTCTTTTATGAACTCGTATGCAGACAGTCTATTGGACTTGTTATCTGTGATTCATGACAAAAGTATACATTCCATTCCTTCGTTAAAAAGTCCACGGAACAGTCTACATATAAGAATCCACATATATATAAGTAAATATTCATTTATGGACTCGCATGTATGGGTTTGCCATATATGAGTCTGCATCCATGAAACTTCAATATTAATTATGTTTGATAGTTTGATGGATTTGTCTCTATGATTCAAGCTATAGTAGTCTGCTGATCTTATATTCATGTTTCAACTTTAAGATATCAAAGAGACTATCTGTAACACCCCTAACCTATATCCGTCACCAGATTAGGGTTACAGAGCATTATCATACAAGCGAAACATTTAAACATACATTTCAAACACTATCATAAACATATTATAAACTAATCATTCACATACATATCGTCCCTAAATTGAGCCCTCAAGGCCTTAGAAATACCTTAGAAACAATTCGGGACTAAATTGGAATCATTTGAAAAGTCCGAGAAAAAGTTACAATAATTTGAATACGGGGGTCACATGGTCGTGTGGCCAGGCCATGTAACCTTCGAACTAGGGACACACGGCTATGTCCCATCCCGTGTGCTCACATGTGTAACTCTCTAAGTAAGGTCACACGGCCGTGTCACATGCCCGTGTGCTAGGCTATGTGCTAGACTATGTAACTTACTGACTTGCATACAAAGGAACCTTCAGGAGACATATGACAATCTCGCCAGGTTGTGTGTCACACATGGCTGAGTCACATGCCCATGTCTCAAGCCATATAGACCTAAAATTCACCTAAAACAAGCCATTCCCAACGTATTTTCATGCATAACCATTTGAACCAAAAGTGCAAACCTACAAGGCATCAAATCATACCTAAACATGCATATATTTGACATTCCAAAGGTCCTAATTCAAATAACCAATATGCCATTCAAAGGCATCTCAAAAGCAATCATCAAAACTTACCTAAACATGTCATCTTTACTAAATTTCAAACATCAATATCTAACTGGATGCCTTCCAAAACATGTCATAACTTGAGCATGATCTTACCAATTCAATACATACCATTTGAGCTATTCAAAACATACATCATAAGATAGCATAATGACACAAGCTAGCAAAGCATCAAATGTACCAAACCAAGATAACATTCATAAATTATACAAGCCAATCCACCAACTAAACATTCATTACAATGACATTACAATTCAACCTATACATGCCATTATAACCTTGGCCAAAACATTCAAAAACTGTAACACCCCTAACCGGTATTCATCGCCAGACTAGGGTTAAAGCCATTACCAGACAAATCGAATCATTTTACAAACAATTCATAATCATCATTCACAAATCATAATCAAATATCACAATAGAGTCCCTTATATAGGTCATCGAGACCTTAAACATGCTTTAGAAAGAGGTCGAGAGTAAACCGAGCACGTACAAAATTTTTCAAAGTTGTACATGTCACACGCCCGTGTGAACAAGCCGTGTGCCTCACATGACTTTAGACACGCTCGTGTGTCTAGGTTGTGTCAAAACAAGGCATACATTTTGACTTGTCCACACGGCCACCAGACATGCCCGTGTGCCTGGCCGTGTGAAAATTAGGGAGGCTACTGACTTAGCCACACGGCTAACCACACGCCCGTGTGTCTAGCCCGTGGTTGAAACTGCCTTGGCCACACAGCCTAGGACACACCTGTGTCTACGACTGTGTGGTCTGCTCAGGCTCATTTCGAAGTGGCCCTCGAGCAACACGGCTGAGACACACGCCGTGTCCCTACCCGTGTGGGAAAAAATAGGCCATTTACAAGGCCAAATTGCCACCCAATAAGGGTCCTCCCTACAAACATCAAAACCACAATATGTCGTACCAAATTCATAACCAATTCATAACCAAAACATACATCATTCGAGCCATTTAATTAACAAATAATTTCATGCTTATAATCCATACTAAATCATACCAATTCATAAACCAAATACATACCAAAATATATGTTTCATAACTCAATTCACATCATTTCATCTCATGACATAAACTTACCAAATCCCATAATAAACACATACTAAAACTTATCAAATTGACCAATTAACTTGGCCATTCATGAATATATCATATTAGAAATATTGCATCACATAACTTAAAACCATAATTCATTCATAATCACATCCAAAACCAAGCCATATCATATGGCTAGATATACATTACACAAACCATATTCAATTACTTCTAGCCTATACATGCCATACTTCAATATACATATTTTCAAAAGGTACCAAAATAAGGTTTGATAGTGTGGTGATGATCCTCGATGATCCTCGAGCTCCCAGTAGCTATGATATCTATAAACAGTTGAAAAACATACAAAGTAAGCTTTCAAAAGCTTAGTAAGCCATATACAAATAAACTTATCACAAAACACAATTATAAACCAATTCAATTGTATGAATCATGGCATAACATAATGATAAGTTCATATTCTCATTTAGCTCAAAGGCTCATAACCATTTGCTCATATATGCATCACATTATCACATAACCCATACTTATTTCATATATCCACATATAAACATATGTTTACCTTTCATTCTTATTCATAATATACATTTCAAACGTGCCTGAATCAGATTCATGTTCACATAGTTATTCTTTTCTCGGAATGCCCGTTGAATCGTTCAGAATCATAAGGATACGCGGATAGCTCAGAAAGCTCATACAATGCCAACATCCCAGACGTGGTCTTACATGTAATCAAATATCGATGCCACTATCCTAAACAGGGTCTTACGCGAAATCACATACGATGTCTGTAACACCCCTATCCCGTAACCGTCGCCAGAATAGGTAAGGGGCATTACCGGACTTGTAACTTACGTCAGAACAGTAAAATTTTAAACTTTTTCTTGAATTAAAGATTGTTCATTTAAATAAGTACTAAGCACAGCCAAAGGTAAAATTTAAACTTCACTAAGTAAACATTCAAAAGATGCCATTTTCGCATGGCTTATATACATTAACCAAAAATATTCTTGTGCCACTAGTCTATTCTATACATGCCATAAAATAGTTCTAAACATAGCCGTAATAAGCGGTGGATAGTGATAGTGTGACTAGTTGCTGACGATCCCCGAGCCTGTAGCTTCGCAATGAGACCTATAAGACAGAGGAAACAAAGTAAACGGAGTAAGCATTACAATGCTTAGTAAGTTTTAAGCAGTGTCAACAGATAACAATCAAATTATAACATAGTCGTTCGTATTTTTATTTCACTCTTCCTTCGGGCATACCATCCCTTTACCGAATATGCACATCTCATCATATACAATAGGCAGATAAACTCTCACATAAAAGTGAGCTCATGTGACATAGATATATCGTATGATTTCACATAACCTCTCACACTAATCCGATGTCACATAATCATAGGAATAGTCCCCTAGATTGCTCTCGTATGCATCATATTTAAACTTGGAGTACATACCTATTTAACCTTTCGCATTGAATATATTTATAAGCAATTCTTATTACGAAGTCTTAAAGCTTTAACCTCTACTCGGATTATCGGTGAGACCTTTAGCTCAGACGAAATCTCCACACGAAGTCATCGGGTCTTACCCGGACATAATCTCCACACGTAGTCATCGGGTCTCACCCGGAATATATTTCCAAGTTTCATGTACATTTAATCGCATGTTACAACATTCACATTAGCCATTCGGCTTTACCACATATTCATATCTCATACATATTTCACATTCGCCATTCGGCTTTACGACATATACATATCTCATATATATATTTCACATTAGCCATTCTGCTTTACCATATATACATATCACACATATATTTCACATTAGCCATTCGGCTTTACCACATATACATATCTCATACACATTTCACATTCGCCATTCGGCTTTACCACATATACATATCACACATATATTTCACATTAGCCATTCGGCTTTACCACATATACATATCACACATATATTTCACATTCGCCATTCGGCTTTACCACATATACATATTACACAGATATTTCACATTAGCCATTCGGCTTTACCACATATACATATCACACATATATTTCACATTCGCCATTCGGCTTTACCACATATACATATCACACATATATTTCACATTAGCCATTCGGCTTTACCACATATACATATCACACATATATTTCACATTAGCCATTCAGCTTTACCACATATACATATCACACATATATTTCACATTCGCCATTCGGCTTTACCACATATACATATCACACATATATTTCACATTCGCCATTAGGCTTTACCACATATTCATATCTCATACATATTTCACATTCACCATTCAGCTTTACCACATATACATATCACACATATATTTATTTATCTTGTACATCAATTTCAGCCATAGCTTATAAGCAACTCAATTAGTTTGATCAATGTTTGCAACAAATTCACATATTCACCACAAGCTGTTTTCCTGAGCAATAGTCACTAAATTATTTATAACTGGAGCTACAAAACTCAAAATCAATTGCCGTTAATTTTCCCTGAATATAGACTCATATATCTTCCACCCATAAAATTTTCAGAATTTTAGGTTTGGCCAATCAATACCAGATTTTTCTTAAAGTTTCCCCTGTTTCACTGTTTGACTAATCTGACCACTCTTCACTACGAATCAAATTTTTCATTGTACAGAATTCATAATGTGCTCTATTTGATTCCATTTGAAACTATACTCATTAAGGAGTCTAAGCACATAAATCTTATCTTATAACCATTTTTGTACAAATTATAATGATTTTTCAAAAACAGAACAGGGGATTTCGGAGTCATTCCGACACTGTCCTGCACAACTTTAAATATCTCTTTATAGGAAATTTATTTGCTTCCACGGTCTCTTTTATAAGAAACTAGACCAACTAAGCTTTGATTACATATTTTATTCAGCCTATAATTCCACACCAACAATTTATAGTGATTTTCTAAAATCACATTACTGCTGCTGTCCAAGCAAATTATTACAATTTGCTCTTAAATTTCCAAGTCCAAACACTTATGAACTTACCATTTGAGTTTAAGACATATCATGGCCACATCATATCTTATTAAATCAACTCATTATGTCCTATTATGATTGAATTTACTCAACGATTAATCGCTTAAAACTTACCTCGAAAGTGGTCGACGATTAGATGTCCACGGCTATTCGTTTACTTTCTCTTTTCCCCCATCCGACTTTGATCCTCTTTGCTCTTAAGCTTAAGTAAAACAATAGATTTGCTTAAGTACTTAACTAATATTATTCACTTAACAATCACATTTGGCAATCACATATCATTTAATCTATATCTAAAACAATAGATTTAAATATGTATCATATTTATGGTCAAACATAGCAAGAAAACTAAATAGGCTTTACTAGCCATACTTAGTTCTATTATAACATAACTTCACTTACTTATATGCACATTAACTAAGCACTTAACAATTTTAGTTAGCCATTAAACTCATTCGCACAAGCCTACTTCATTTCAATTTTGTCACTCTTGAACTTATCCATAATATCCTAAGTTCATTTAGTAGCTAGGCAACAATTATACAAAACAACAAGCATTTAACAACAATGTACTTAACCAATTCCTCGTGCATACATTCGCAATATATATATATGTTAATGACGAAAACACTTAGGCCAATTCTAAAACATCCACGAATCATACTTCCAAAATGAGCTACTTCCATGGCCGATTATATTTCATCATTATCATACCTCATTTTTAATCATATAATCAACATCACAACACATCTCCAAAACACAAATCATACCTATCATATTTACTCATATGGTAGAATATACATACCCCATATAATATCATTTTCATTTCATTTAACACTTAATTTCCACCACATAAACACTTGGCGAATAATCCTAAACTAGCAAAACTCCACATTTGTTCATACCATCTTTTAAATTCACATATATCTATTTAGGTAGCTCATATTTTCCCCTTTCTAATATTTCTTTCCAAAACATCAAAACACTATCCTTTTTGCATTTACCCCATAATACCGTATGCACAATTTGTCACCAAAACTAAAGAAAAATCAACATATGGGTTGCAATAAGAGCTTGACTACTGGCTAGATTCTCATAAAAATCAATAGAAATAACATGAACTCCTACCTTATTTAACCTCCAAGATAGCCGAATGCCCTAGACAAGTTCCTTCCTCTTTCCTTTTTGTTTCGGCTATGCAAGAAGGTAAGGAAGATGAACACACTCTTACCTTTATTTCCTTAAAGGTGACCAAATGCCTTAACTTCAATTTCTTCTCTTTTTTTTTCTTTAGGTACGGCAATGGGGAAAAGAAGGATGAACATACCTTGTTTCTATCACTCTTCCATTCTTTTAATTATTCTTTCTTCCATACTATAAGGCCATTAACTATTATCATGCTAAAATAAAATGCATATAATATCTATCAACGATCATTATGGCCGGCCACTAAATTAAAAGTGGTCCATTTGACATGCAAGTCCCTCATGTCAATAACTCATACATTATTTGGCCACTTTAAATTTCACCTATCACATTTTCAAGTCCTATCACATGGGTCCTTTCTTATAAATTAGCACCTAATTGATAAAATCAAGGCACGAAATATTCACACATACAAATTCCACATACAATAAGCACAAAATATAACATCTAATTATTTTTGTGACTCGATTTTGTGGCCCCGAAACCACTTTCCGACTAGGGTCACATTAGGGGTGTCACAATGTCAATGTCCAAGACATGGTCTTACACGTAAATCAAATACGTTTCCAACGTCCCAGACATACGTAAATCATAAGTCGATGCCAATGTCCCAAACGTGGTCTTACACGATAACACATTTCGGATCCTATGTCATGACATATGTATCCTAACTATTCCTAAGGTTAGTGCAAGACTTTTCAGACGTCAGAACTTTGTCAATACTTTTTCAGATGTCTCATATTCAGGGCATAAAGTCATTCATAATTTTTCAATAGCATATAAGCATAAAAAACCATTTCAAATACATTTATTTGTATATTGACTTACCTAGTACGGACTCGAATAAACAGAATCGGCTACTCAACGACTTTCAACTTTCCCTGTTCTAATTCTATTTTCTTTAGTTCTTGATCTATATAAATTTAAATTTAACTTATTCAATTTCACATTCATTCAAATCAATCCAAAAACACATATTTAGGGCACTTTACAAACTAGCCTTCACATTTTCACATATTGACACTTAAGTCCCTATTTCACAAAATCACAAAATATCTTGATCAATATAAATTTAAATTTAACTTATTCATTTCACATTCATTCAAATCAATCCAAAAACACATATTTAGGGCACTTTACAAACTAGCCCTCACATTTTCACATTTTGACACTTAAGTCCCTATTTCACAAAATCACAAAATACACATAATTTCTTTATACACATGTCTAGCCGAATTCTCATAGCATTCATATAAGCCCATATGTTTCATTTATTTCACATTTTAGTCCCTCAATTTACAAATTTCACAATTTAGCCCATTTTACTCAAATTCATAAAAAATTCAAAGACAAAACATGTTAACCCAAAACATATCTTTCATTTACCAATAATTAACTTCATAAAACTCATAGTTTCATTAATGACTCAACTTAAAATCATCAAAAAAATTAGAAAGTTAAGCATGGGCTTGATAGATTACTAAGCAACGATCACAAAAACATAAAAATTATCAAAAAACAGATCAAAATACATACCTTAATCCTCAAATTATTTAGCCGAACCCTAAAAGCTTTTATTCTTCTTTTTCTTTGCTAATTTTAGCTATGGATGAACACATAATGCTTATTTCATACTTTTAGTTTATTTTAATTATCATAATTATTCATTTTACCAATTTGCCCTATAATAAAACATTATAAAATCACATATATTAAGGTCATTAATGTTTATTAACCATATTAATGGTCCAATTGCATCATAAGGACCTTTCATTTACAAAGACATATCAAATAAGCACTTTAACCAATAGAAGTCACTTTTTACATTTTACACGATTAGGTCCTTTTATCAAATTAAGCACACATACGATCTATAACGCCTCGAATTTTGGGCCTAGATGAATTGGGCTTTGAGCTTTAGGTCTCATAAAATTTTTAAGTGAGCAAGAGAATGACAAATGACTTGGTGGCTTTAAGGGTTTAAGGAACTTGGAGTGTCTAGGTATGTTGGAGAAGTTCTAGGTTCGAGTTTTATGGTAGAGGAATTTTAATTTAATTATTAAAAGAACCAGGGTTAGGAGTAGTTGGGCTTTTAAATAAAAATAAGGGAAATGGCATAAAAAATCCTTGTGGTAAAGTGCCTAAGTGACGCCACTTAAGGTGTAGGGACGTGGCGTTAGTGGCTAGAAAGGAGATCCAAGGTTCGAATCATAGCTTAGTATTTTCAGGAGTTTAATTTTGGGCCTTCTAGAAGGTTGGAAGTGGGGTGAATATGGACTCTAAGGGGAGTGTTCAGAAGAGAAAATTTAGGAAATAGATTGGGGAGTTATCAGGGAGAAAAACGAGGAGATGAGAAGGGGGAAGTGATGGAGTCGAAATGGGAATTTAGCCTTGAGGAATTCAACTATAGGGGCTATAAATAGGTGCCGAATGCAAGGTTGCCAGGCTAGCTGAAATCTTTGTCACCCTATTACCGGAAACCCTTTTCTCTTCAAGATCCAAAAAGTCGAAAACCCTTGCTTCTTCTTTCTCTTCTTGTGTTGATTTTCTATTCTTCTTCTACTCAGGTTTTTTATTCATTTTTCTTTAGCATAGTCAAATTCTTCTTTCTTGAAGCTGAATAACTCTCTTTTTCCATACAAATTGCAAGGGCAGAAACTTTTTTGGCTGAATACTCTTGGTGCTGCCAGTACCCTTTCTAATCGGTCAAGCCTAGTGTAGGTGCTTTGTTCTAATAATCGATTTTTTCTAATTATCGAGTATACAGTCCCTCACTTCTTCTAATCTGTTTTGGGTAGGAATAGGTAACAAATTTTAGTCTTTAGATCTCTGCCGATTTGCTCCTCAGGTGAGAACTTCGGTAAGTGCTCTTGATCTTGGTTGGCCGAATGGTTATAGTTAAGGTAAGGGGACTTGTGTTGGATACGAGTCACCTATTATTTTGTTTTTAATAAGTAAGATTAATGTAGATCTAAGGAGTACGTGATCAAGGAAAAGCTATTAGGGATTGGTGTTCAAAGTAAGGTTAAGGTAAGGTTTCGGTTTTAGTATAGATATGTATTAGGCATGCGATTAATTGAAGGGTGATATCATTGTAGGTTGGTGACAAAGGGAATCGCAACACATTTGCTTACCAGGTGTGTACATACACTGTACACACACAATGAATCGGCAAAAGCCGAAATGCCGAAAAGCCAAAATGCCAAAAAGCTAAAAGTTTGGCTACGGTAGTCTTGCGAGTGCACGAACATTCACGAGGGGGACACCAATAGGTTGCCTGAGACCCACGGGCGATTCCGTGGACTTGGGTTGTGATTTGACCATACGAGCCAAAATGGGCTAAAGGGGCTCGATTGGTTGTTGGGCCCATAATAGGTAAAAACCTGAATATTGATGCTATGTGATAGGAATTTGTATGTGAGCATGAATATGAATGTGACTGGGCCCATCGGGCCATATAAATGTGATTTGGGTCTAATGGGCCATATACAGGTGATTTGGGCTTAAAGGGCCATATGAATATGATTGGGCTTAATGGGCCAGATACAGGTATGTGAATTTGTTTGGGCGTTGTAAAGGGTTTTGGGCCTAGTATATGATAACTACATAAGGCTTAATTAATATATTGCGACCATGGACAAGTCAAAGGGTTAAGGTGTGGCAACGGGTATATGCATGTCTAGGATTGGATCTAGGGAGAGCTTGGTACTTAAGCGGTCTTAATGACCCTCCTCATCTTCTTTGGAATCCTACCTGGTGCATAGTATTCATTCATCTCAGCTTGCGAGACTTATTAACGGGTCCAGGTAAGTGAAAACCATAATTAAGAAAAAATTACCGAAATGCCTTTAAGGGCGAAAATGACCAAAATACCCCTAAGTGTTGAATGTAAGTTTTATGGATGTGACATGCATACATATGATGTTCTACTTGGTTGCATATGGGGTGGGAACTATGGAATGGAGGAAGTATATGAGGATCGCATGGTTACTTGACAATCGTGGATCCACTGACGGCTTTTAAAGCCCAATATGTAAATGAAGGTAGTTCTGCAACTGGGCTACCATTGGTGTGTAGGCTAGGTGGGTCGATATCTATATCCCCACATGGTGTGACGGAGGACGGAGCTGGTGTGTAGCGGATGGATAATTTGGATGGGATTGCATTGTATGTTTGATGATTTCTCTTTGAATGCTTGTTTTTCATCGAGGGTTGTACACACTGAGTTTGCGAAAACTCACCCCCTCTTTTATTTTATTTTCAGGTGATGCTCAGTAGAAGGTTCGATGTTTGGAGGGACTCTAGGTGGCTGGCTAGCAAGATAATTCAGACTTGGTTTTCTTTTAAGCATTTAAGTTTTTATTTATTTTTAAGTGTGTTCAGACCAAATTGTAATAAGGTTTTCATTATGTTATTATTACTTGAATTATTATCATTATTTTCAATGTAATTACGAGAAGTTGAACATAGATTTCTTAAATTATAGTATGTTTTCTACATTTCTACAACTAAGTTTTTTTTAAAAATCAAATGTTTTAAACAAGGCTTCTGTAACACCCCAAACCCGTGACCGTCACCGGCTTTGATCACGTGGTGTTACCGGGCTTACTTCCCTTATTTCTCTCTTGACAATAATTGATTTCAGTTCCAGGCAGGCTAGCTAACTGCGTCACTGTCACCTTAAAAATCATATCTCGAGTTCCAGAACTCAAAAATCAGTTCCGTAAATTTTTCCTGAAACTAGACTCATATATCCATCCCTGGATTTATTTCTAGAATTTTTAGTTGGCCCAATTGGTACAGTTTATTAGTTAAAGTCACCCATGTTACAGGGGTCGACTACACTGACCTTCGCGCGTTACAACTTGAATATCTCTCTGTACAGGGCTTTAATACTGGTGCCGTTTGTTTCTAAAGAAACTAGACTCAAAATGGAATCTTCACATATAAGGCATGACTTCTAATTCTTTCTGTATAATTTATAGTAAATTTTCAAATTCACGACAGGGGACCCAGAAACCGTTCTGGCCCTGTCTCACGAGAACTCTAATATCTCTCAGTATACTGCTCATATGGTCGTTTCGTTTCATCCATATAAAATAGATTTATCAAGGTTCAATTTCATAATTTATTCACTATTTAATTCTACTTCTACTATTTTTAGTGATTTTCAATATCATCTCACTGCTGCTGTCCGCAACAGTTACTGCAGTAGACTATGCCAATTTCATGAATCTTTCCTTGGCCTTACTAATCATCCATCATACATGACACAATTTATGGCCACCTTATCAAAATTAAAGTTTCTAAGACTCGTGGCTATAGGTTCTAGCATCCCACTCGGCGACCACATAGGCCATTTTCACATGGCTTAAAGTTTACAACCCACAATTCAACAAAACATAATAGCCTATACATGCCAAATGTTCTCCTAGTTCAACTACGAAGACAATACCAAAAGGTTTCCAGCCGGTGTGATGACTTCAACGACGGTTCCGAAACGCACGCAACAATACGAGTCCAAGAGACCTAAAATGGGTGACAAGAAAACACCGAGTGAGTTTATAACTCAGTAAGTCATAAGCATTCATCAACCATCCATTAATAAAATTTTAGCAACATCAAACAATAAACGAGGCTAGGTACTTCATCCATATCGAAACTATACCATAATTCCTCGGACCTTTCGGTTCAATCTCATACCAAGTCATACATCCACATTTCATATTTTATACAATAAGATATTTGAGGCATTTTTACACACCAACTCATTCGCACCACAATCATACAATTGCAATCATCACATAGATTTCAAGCTTACCAAGCTCAACCCCGAGCATGAACGTATTGCCTATTCGTCATGAGCTCAAGGTACTTACTCGATCCGCTGTCCGAGATTAACTCGATAATGTCGCACACTCAGTGCCAATTGTAATACAAGAGCATATAGTGAATCCGCACACTTAGTGCTATATATTTTCAGCTCGCACACTTAGTGCTATATAATTTTCAGCTCGCACACTTAGTGCTATATAATCAAACTCGCACACTTAGTGCTGTACAATTTTAAAACCCGCACACTTAGTGCCAATCTTGTCACCGTGTCCATTTATACCCGCACACTTAGTGCCGAGACCAATACCTTATGCATTCTGCTGCCTTTATACATTCAACAATGGCATCATTCCATACACATACATTTCCATTTACACATCAACTCATTTAAACACAATTGAGTATATATTATGGTCATTTACATCAACACCAAATATATGCTTAATGACTTACCTTATGTTGGGTAAAACAGTCCAAGTCGGCTACTCGATGACCTTCGTCTTTCCCTTGCTTGATTCTCCTTCTTTAACTCCTTGAGCTTAATCAATAAATCAACTAGTTTAACCATCTTGCTAAACATTCATAATTCAACTACACATGCATATGTATGCTTGTATATTCGCAACCATTTTTTTTACTAATCACCCATTTGGTCGATTATACACATCACCAAATATGCACCAAAACTTGATTCAACATCACTTACATACTCACCCAATGGCGAATATACTTGAAATTTTACAAACATTCTCCAACAATTTATTTTTTTTAAGCAAACACATTTATCATTTACTTCATAACCAAAACATCATGTGCAAACATATATCCACACATAGGTGCAAGGCCGAATTTTAAGGTGTCCATAACCATTCAAAACACAAATTTTTAATATCATGCAAGAAGCATAAACCATGCTCATGAGCATACCATGGCCGAATACCTCACACACCATGCCCCTTTTAAATTTTTTGTCATGGTTAAACAAAGGACTCAATGCCCTACTCAAGAATACTAAAAAGAAATTTCAAGAGTAGTTAATCCATCATTACATGCATCAATAGCAAGCTTCACATCTAGCATGCAATAGTTTCAACACAATATCAACCTTGGCTAAATACCATTTTCATGGCATAACAAGGATTTGAACCATGGCTAACATGCACATCAAGTAAGCAACCAAAACAAGCATGAATCTCATGACACCACCTCAACATACCTTAATATTGATGCAAGTATAGCCAAATCTCCTTCTAGTTCTCTTCTAAACCAAGCATGAAGCAAAAATCCTCCCCTTTTCCTTAGTATATTCGGCCAAGAAGTGAAAATGGATGAACAAAATTTCTCCTTTCTTTTCCTCTACTCACGGCAACAAGGGGCATCCATGCTCATCTTTCTTTTTTTTGTTCATTTTTTAATGCTAATTTTATTATATTCCTTCATACATAACTCACTAACCAAACATGTTGGAAACATGTTTTCCCTTGCCCATCATACCCACCTTGGCGTACTATAGTCAAATTTGGGAAATTTGACATGCAAGGACAACATTTCCTAGTATGCATCAATAGGCCACTTCAACATTTGCCTATCTCATTTCTAAGTTTTCTCACACAAGTCCTTTCTAGTGAAATTCACCTTTATAACACTAAATCAAATCATCAAAAATGTCACACACAATTTAACACATATCATAGGCATCACAATAAATTTTAAATTATTTTTATGCCTTGGTTTTGTGGTCCCAAACCACATCCCGTCTAGGGTCAATTTTGGCTGTTACAACTCTCCCCACTTAAGAAATTTTCGTCCCGAAAATCTTACCGTAAATAGGCTCGGTATCGCTTTTGATAGAGTCCTCAAGTTCCCAAGTGGCTTCTTCAATTCCGTGTTTATGCCACAACACCTTCACTAACGGGATTTTCTTATTGCGCAACTCTTTTACTTCACGCATCATAATGCGAACCGGTTCCTCTTCATAGCTCAAATTAGGCTGAATCTCAATCTCAGACGGGGCGATTACGTGCGATGGATCAGACCTATATCGTCGAAGCATCGAAACATGGAAAACGTTGTGAATCTTTTCGAGCTCAGGGGGTAAAATTAATCGGTACGCTACTGGCCCAACTCGTTCAGATACTTCATACGGATCGATGAACCTCGGACTCAATTTGCCCTTACGGCCAAATCTAAGCACTTTCTTCCAGGGTGAGACTTTGAGAAATACCTTGTCTCCAACCTGATATTCAATATCTTTTCTTTTCAAATCCGCATACGACTTTTGGCGATCCGAAGCAGCTTTCAAACTTTCACGAATTACTCGAACTTTTTGCTCGGCATCCTTAACCAAATCAACCCCGAAGATTTTTCCTTCACTAAGTTCAGTCCAGAATAATGGGGTACGGCATTTACGACCGTATAAAGCCTCGTAAGGCGCCATCTTGATACTTGATTGAAAGCTATTGTTGTAAGTGAATTCAACCAAAGGTAAATACCGTTCCCATGCACCACTAAACTCAAGGATGCAACACCTCAACATATCCTCGAGTATTTGAATTATCCGTTCGGATTGACCATCGGTTTGGGGGTGAAAAGCAGTGCTAAAATGCAGCTTGGTACCCAAGGCCTCTTGCAATTTCTTCCAAAATCGCGATGTAAATCTTGGGTCTCTATCCGACACGATAGAAATAGGCACCCCATGCAATCGAATAATTTGGGAGACGTATAATTCTGCCAATTTATCAAGCGAAAAATCCGTGCGAACAGGAATAAAATGAGCAGACTTGGTCAGTCTGTAACACCCCAAACCCGTGACCGTCACCGGTGTCGGACACGAGGGGTTAACGGGCCAAATCCTCTCAAGGTACCAACCAATTTGGCATTTCCAGACAGGCTGGAAAACTGCGTCACTGTTACCTTAAAAATCATATCTCGAGTTCCCGAACTCGAAAACCAGTTCCGTAAATTTTCCCTAAAACTAGACTCATAATTCCATCTACAAATTTTTTTCTAGAATTTTTGATCGGGCCAATTGGTACAGTTTATTAGTTAAAATCACCCCTGTTTCAGGGTTTGACTACACTGACCTTTGCGCATTACAACCTGGATATCATCTCGTACAGAGCTCCAATGCTCATAACGTTTGTTTCTAATGAAACTAGACTCAAAGGGGAATCTATGCATATAAGGCATGAATTTTAATTGTTTCTGGATAATTTATGGTAAATTTTCAAAGTCGGAGCAGGGGATCCAGAAACCGTTCTGGCCCTATTTCACGAAAACCTGAATATCTCTTAAAATCTGACTCATATGACCGTTTCGTTTCTTCCATAGGAAAGTAGATTCATCAAGGTTCAATTTCATAATTCATTCACTATTTAATTCTACTTCTACTATTTTTAGTGATTTTTCAATCTCACCTCACTGCTGCTGGCAGCATCTGTTACTAAAGCAAACAATGACTATTTCATAATTCTTCCATGGCCAACTATAATTCATCATACATAATACAAGCTATGGCCACCTTATCAAAATTAAGGTTTCTAAGACTTGTGACTATAGGTTTTAGAATCACACTCAACCGACCACATAGGCCATTTTCGCATGGCTTAAAGTTTACAACCCACAGTTCAACAAAATATAATAGCCTATACATGCCAAATGTTCTTCAACAACGAAGACAATACCAAAATATTTCAGCCGGTGTGATGACTTCAACGACGGTTCCGATCACGCAAACAATACGAGTCCGAGAGACCTAAAATGGGTGACAAGAAAAACACCGAGTGAGTTTACAACTCGAGAAGTCATAAGCATTCATCAATCCACCGATAAAGTTACTACAACATGAACAATAAACGAGGCTAGGTACTCATCCATATCGAATCTATACCATAATTCCTCGGACCTTTTGGTCCAATCTCATACCAAGTCATACATCCACATTTCATATTCTACACAACAAGATATTTTAAGCATTTTCACACACTAACTCATTTCCACCACAATCATACAATTTCAATCATCACATAGATTTAAGGCTTACCAAATTCAACCCCGAGCATGAACGTATTTTCTATTCGTCATGAGCTCGAGGTACTTACCGATCCGCTGTCCATGCTCAACTCGATGGAGACACACCCTCCATATATATAGAGTACGCACACACATGCTTAATACTTGATTTCGCACACTTAGTGCCACGCAATTTAAGCCCGCACACATAGTGCCATACCCTTGAGCTCGCACACCCAAGGTCAGTATTTTTCTAGCATGCACACTTAGTGCCATATATTTCCAGCATGCACACTTAGTGCCATATATTTCCAGCACGCACACTTAGTGCCAATCTCGTCACCATACACACGTATTGCCCAAGACACTTAGTGCCGAAAGCAAACTTTCTACACATTTCACTATTTCTTTTACATTCAACAATTGTCATCACTCCATACACATACAATTTCATTTATACATATATAGCATTCCATTAAACACAATTGCATAGATTTTCCAATCATTTAAGCAATATCAAACATATGTGCTTAATGACTTACCTCGGATGTTGTCGCACGTCTTCAACGGCTATTCAATTACTTTTTCTTTCCCCTTGTCGAACTTCGATCCTTTGAGCTCTTGAGCTTGTTTTTGAACAATTGAATTCATTTAATTCCAATTCAAATAGACGATTTAATATAACACATGTATATTATAAGGTTGAGGTACATATGACTTATTGGTTAACTATCAAACACCATACGCATATATACATATATTCTCTAGTCATGCACAACCCAACATCTTACTTGGGCATTAACAACTTTATAGATATATGCATATCTATGTTAAGGCGAATATATATATTTAACACATTCTACAATTATGGTTATTTATAATGACTAACACCGTTTTATCTCAAGTCACACTCATAAACACATCCATCCAAATACATTCGTACTTAAACATTATTTGGACTTAACACTCATATCACATTTATAAAACTACAAGCCGAATATACCTATACTTACATTACTTAAACGTCAACCCTCAATTTCCTTGACAAAGCACATTCCCGGAAATGATAAGACAATATAACAGCCTTTAATCCAACTTATAATTCATTTACATCACATTCCAAGCATTCACTCTATTCTATCACTTAAAATACAAACATTACTCAATAACTTCCTAGTTCAAATTCGCAATTTCACATACACACACAAGCCAATTTCTTTTCCTACCACCCAAACCACCTATATGAACATTTAACTAACTCATACTTCACCCATCCACAATTACTCATTCAAACATGAAGAAGGTAATCAAATTTCTTCACTATCAACCATGGTAGAATGCTTCATTCACCACCCAAAACCAAAATTTTAGCATGGGCTAATTGAAGAACTTAGTAAATAACTTAAGTTAAGCTAAAATCCCAAAATCTAACAAGAATTACTAACCTTGTTTTTGAGCTTAAGATGACCAAATGCCATATCCCCTTCCTTCTTTAACTTTCGGCTCCTAAGGTAGAAGATGAACACCAATATATTTTTTTTCAATTTCCTTTCTTCTATTCGCCAAGGCACCCAAGGATGAGCAACAAATTTTTCTTCCCTTTTTTCTTTGTTTCTCACGGCAAAAGAGCATCCACACCCATTTTTTTTCATCATTATCTTTTTTTTCCATTTCTTTATTCTCCTTACATCATGCACTAGGCCAACATGTCTAGGACATGTTTTCCTTGCCCATCACCTAGTCATGGCCGCCACTCACCTTAGGAAAAGGGGTTATTTGACATGCAAGGACAACCCTTTTCCCACATGTATTACTAGGCCACCTTACATTTGCCTAGCACATTTCTAAATTGTCTCACATAAGTCCTAATCAAGAAAATTCACCTATAATTAAGCAAAACTTCAATAAAGAAATTATCACACATGCATATTCACATATTTAGACAGTAACTATCATACTCAAATAATTTAGTGACTCGGTTTAGCAGTCCCGAAATCGCTTTCCGACTAGGGTCACTTTAGGGATGTCACACAGTCTATCAACAATGACCCAGATCGTATCCTTCTTACTTGCTGACAAAGGCAGTCCGGATACAAAGTCCATGGTGACTCGATCCCATTTCCACTTGAGTATCGTGATCGGCTGAAGTAATCCCGATGGCACTTGATGCTCCGCTTTCACTTGTTGACATATTAAACATCTCAAAACAAAGTCAGAGATGTCTCGTTTCATACCATGCCACCAAAACCGACGTTTCAGGTCATTGTACATTTTAGTACTACCCGGGTGGATTGACATTCGACTACTGTGAGCCTCGTTCAAAATCATCGAAACAAGTTCCGAATTCCTTGGAATACATAATCGACCCTTGAACGTCAAGCAATCATGGTCGTCAATCTGAAATTCTGATTCCTCATTCAAACACATTCGCTCGCTTAGCGACCAATTCGGCGTCGACCTTCTGAGATTCGAGTACTTGATGAATCAATAACGGTTTGGTCTCTAATTCGACTACTAGCACCTCATCGGGTGAAACAGATAGATGAGCATCCATCGCTCTCAAAGCAAGCGAAGCCTTGTGACTTAAGGCATCGGCCACCACGTTGGCCTTTCCCGGTGATAATCAATGATGAGTTCATAGTCTTTCAACAACTCAAGCCAACGTCTTTGTCGCAGTTTAAATCTCTCGAGTCATCAAATATTTTAGACTCTTGTGGTCCGAATAAATGTGACACCTTTCCCCAAACAAGTAATGCCGCCATATCTTCAAGGCGAACACTATGGCTGCTAGTTCAAGGTCATGGGTCGGATAGTTTCTCTCATGCGGCTTTAGTTGTCTCGACGCGTAAGCCACAACTCGACCTTCTTGCATCAACACACAACCTAACCCAAGCAAGGATGCGCCATCAGATATGACAAACTCTTTACCGAACTCCGGTGTACTAGTACCGGGCCTCGGTTAAGCAGGTCTTTAGTCGATCGAAACTTTCTTGACAATAAGTTCGACCACTCGAACTTAACATCTTTTGAAGTAGTTTTGTCATCGGTGCAGCTATCACCGAAAAACCTTTCACAAATCGTTGATAGTATCCGGCAAGCCCCAAAAAGCTCCTAACTTCGGTAACATTCCTTGGTTGTTTCCAATCGACTATGGCCGAAATTTTGTTCGGGTCCACCGACACCGATCACGGACACCACGTGCCCCAAAAAGCTAACCTCTTTCAACCAAAATTCACATTTACTGAACTTTGCGTGATAATCGCTTATCTCGTAAGATTTGCAACACTAGCCTCAGGTGTTCAGCATGTTCAGTTTCATCTCTCAAATAGACCAAAATGTCATCGATAAATACAACTACGAACCGATCCAAGTATGGCCTGAAAATTCTATTCATTAAATCCATAAACACCGCAGGGGCATTAGTGAGCCCAAACGGCATCACCAAGAATTCGTTGTGACCGTACCTCTTTCTAAAATCGGTTTTGGGTATGTCCGATTCTCGGACCCTCAACTGATAGTACCCCGATCTCAAATCTATCTTTGAAAACACTGAGGCTCCCTTTAATTGATAAAACAAATCATCAATTCGTGGCAACGAATATTTATTCTTTATCGTCACTTTATTGAGTTGACGATAGTCGATGCACAACCTCATGGTTCCGTCCTTCTTTTTCACAAACAATACTAGTGCGCCCCATGGAGAAAAACTCGGTCGAGCGAAACCTCTATCCGTCAATTCTTGCAATTGAACCTTCAATTCCTTTAACTCCATTAATGCCATATGATACGGGGCTATTGAGATCGGCGTAGTACCCGGTACAACTTCGATGCCGAATTCCACTTCTCGAACCGGTGGCAATCCCGGTAACTCCTCAGGAAAAACATCTGAATACTCACAAACCACTGGTACCGATTCGAGTTTCTTTTCCATCTCTTTACTTTCAAACACATACATATGAATGAGTAGAGCCGGGGTCAATCAATGCAATCACACTAGTATCAAAGAGAGCAAAAGTACCAGTGATGACGTCAGGGGAGGATGCCTCCTCTCGTGCATGGATGGCATATGCTCTAGCAGGAGCGCGGGCCTCGGATCGAACAGCCGTATCAGAGGCTCCTCTCTGATTGCCACCCCTACCTCCAGAAATTCTCGGGGGCCTACCTCTAGCCATTGTTCCACTAGGTCTTGCACCTTGCATCTTATTCTTCTCGTCTAGCTCCGTGCAATCTCTAATAAAGTGGTCCTTGAACCGCATCCATAACAGCCCTACTAACGGACTTACCCCAACATTCACCTAGGTGTCGTCTCCCACATTGGGGGCATTCAAGTCTCTCTTGACGATTATTGCCCACACTAGCTACCGAAGTAGTTCGGGAGTCCGCCAATGGTCGGGCTCTGATGGAAATTCCCGCAGTCGCCCTTGTCTTATTAGTGTCCTCCGTGAACTTCTTTACCACCAAGAACGGAGCTTTACTCGCCGATCTTTTATGATAATCTCTTGCTTCAAATTCAGCCTTCTTCTTTTCCTTTCCAAGTTCTTCCGCCTTGCAGGCTCGTTCGACTAGTGTCACGAACTCCTTTATCTCCAAAATTCCCACTAGTAACTTTAACTCTTCATTCAATCCTTCTTCAAATCTTTTGCACATAGCAACCTCATCAGCCACACACTCCCGGGCATACCGACTAAGTCTTACGAACTCATGTTCAGATTCGAATCTGATCATCCGGCCTTGCTTGTGTTCCAAGAACTCCTTACGCTTCGATCGATGAACCGTTGACTAATGTATTTCTTTCGAAATTCAGATTGAAAGAAATCCCAAGTAACTCGTTCATTTGGGACTATGGAAATTAAAGTCCTCCACCAATAGTAAGTCGAGTCTCGCAACAAGGATATAGCACACTTAAGACATTCATCGGTGTGCATGATAGTTCATCTAACACTCGAATGGTGTTATCGAGCGAACTCAAATTTTTCGGCATCATCAAGAACTATGGCCTTGAACTCCTCAGCCCGCTTCCTAATCAGGTCCATAGGTGGTTTACTTAGCCTCACAGGATCAGTAACTGAAGGCATTACGGGCTCTTGGGGTGGAGTATTTAAATTCGGGAATGGTTGGACAGCCGGGTTGGTTCGGGCATATTGCGCGACCCACTCATTCATCATGGTGAAGAAGGCTTGTTTCGCCCTTCATTTTGATTATTCGCGGATGACTGAGGCTCAACAGGCGGTGTCCCTTGTGCGGGAGCAGCCGCTACACTTTCAACGTCATCCGCTAAGGGTCTCTCTATCCCGGGTTCCATTGCTAATCAAAACAAAAATTTCAACCGTCAGAAGTCATCACATTATTAAGCACTAACAATTTGGCATGTATAGCTAGACTCACACGCTCTATGGTAGTCCTAGAACCGACTAAACCATAGCTCTGATACCAATAAAATGTAACACCCCAAACCCGTGACCGTCACCGGCTTTGATCACGTGGTGTTACCGGGCTTACTTCCCTTATTTCTCTCTTGACAATAATTGATTTCAGTTCCAGGCAGGCTAGCTAACTGCGTCACTGTCACCTTAAAAATCATATCTCGAGTTCCAGAACTCGAAAATCAGTTCCGTAAATTTTTCCTGAAACTAGACTCATATATCCATCCCTGGATTTATTTCTAGAATATTTGGTTGGCCCAATTGATACAGTTTATTAGTTAAAGTCACCCATGTTACAGGGGTCGACTACACTGACCTTCGCGCGTTACAACTTGAATATCTCTCTGTACAGGGCTTTAATACTGGTGCCGTTTGTTTCTAAAGAAACTAGACTAAAAATGGAATCTTCACATATAAGGCATGACTTCTAATTCTTTCTGTATAATTTATAGTAAATTTTCAAAGTCGCGACAGGGGACCCAGAAACCGTTCTGGCCCTGTCTCACGAGAACTCTAATATCTCTCAGTATACTGCTCATATGGTCGTTTCGTTTCATCCATATAAAAATAGATTTATCAAGGTTCAATTTCATAATTTATTCACTATTTAATTCTACTTCTACTATTTTTAGTGATTTTTCAATATCATCTCACTGCTGCTGTCCGCAACAGTTACTGCAGTAGACTATGCCAATTTCATGAATCTTTCCTTGGCCTTACTAATCATCCATCATACATGACACAATTTATGGCCACCTTATCAAAATTAAAGTTTCTAAGACTCGTGGCTATAGGTTCTAGCATCCCACTCGACGACCACATAGGCCATTTTCACATGGCTTAAAGTTTACAACCCACAATTCAACAAAACATAATAGCCTATACATGCCAAATGTTCTCCTAGTTCAACTACGAAGACAATACCAAAAGGTTTCCAGCCGGTGTGATGACTTCAACGACGGTTCGAAACGCACGCAACAATACGAGTCCAAGAGACCTAAAATGGGTGACAAGAAAACACCGAGTGAGTTTATAACTCAGTAAGTCATAAGCATTCATCAACCATCCATTAATAAAATTTTCGCAACATCAAACAATAAACGAGGCTAGGTACTTCATCCATATCGAAACTATACCATAATTCCTCGGACCTTTCGGTTCAATCTCATACCAAGTCATACATCCACATTTCATATTTTATACAATAAGATATTTGAGGCATTTTTACACACCAACTCATTCGCACCACAATCATACAATTGCAATCATCACATAGATTTCAAGCTTACCAAGCTCAACCCCGAGCATGAACGTATTGCCTATTCGTCATGAGCTCAAGGTACTTACCCGATCCGCTGTCCGAGATTAACTCGATAATGTCGCACACTCAGTGCCAATTGTAATACAAGAGCATATAGTGAATCCGCACACTTAGTGCTATATATTTTCAGCTCGCACACTTAGTGCTATATAATTTTCAGCTCGCACACTTAGTGCTATATAATCAAACTCGCACACTTAGTGATGTACAATTTTAAAACCCGCACACTTAGTGCCAATCTTGTCACCGTGTCCATTTATACCCGCACACTTAGTGCCGAGACCAATACCTTATGCATTTTGCTGCCTTTATACATTCAACAATGGCATCATTCCATACACATACATTTCCATTTACACATCAACTCATTTAAACACAATTGAGTATATATTATGGTCATTTACATCAACACCAAATATATGCTTAATGACTTACCTTATGTTGGGTAAAACAGTCCAAGTCGGCTACTCGATGACCTTCGTCTTTCCATTGCTTGATTCTCCTTCTTTAACTCCTTGAGCTTAATCAATAAATCAACTAGTTTAACCATCTTGCTAAACATTCATAATTCAACTACACATGCATATGTATGCTTGTATATTCGGCAACCATTTTTTTTTACTAATCACCCATTTGGTCGATTATACACATCACCAAATATGCACCAAAACTTGATTCAACATCACTTACATACTCACCCAATGGCGAATATACTTGAAATTTTACAAACATTCTCCAACAATTTATTTTTTTAAGCAAACACATTTATCATTTACTTCATAACCAAAACATCATGTGCAAACATATATCCACACATAGGTGCAAGGCGGATTTTAAGGTGTCCATAACCATTCAAAACACAAATTTTAATATCATGCAAGAAGCATAAACCATGCTCATGAGCATACCATGGCCGAATACCTCACACACCATGCCCTTTTAAATTTTTGTCATGGTTAAACAAAGGACTCAATGCCCTACTCAAGAATACTAAAAAGAAATTTCAAGAGTAGTTAATCCATCATTACATGCATCAATAGCAAGCTTCACATTTAGCATGCAATAGTTTCAACACAATATCAACCTTGGCTAAATACCATTTTCATGGCATAACAAGGATTTGAACCATGGCTAACATGCACATCAAGTAAGCAACCAAAACAAGCATGAATCTCATGACACCACCTCAACATACCTTAATATTGATGCAAGTATAGCCAAATCTCCTTCTAGTTCTCTTCTAAACCAAGCATGAAGCAAAAATCCTCCCCCTTTTTCCTTAGTATATTCGGCCAAGAAGTGAAAATGGATGAACAAAATTTCTCCTTTCTTTTCCTCTACTCACGGCAACAAGGGGGCATCCATGCTCATCTTTCTTTTTTTTTTGTTCATTTTTTAATGCTAATTTTTATTATATTCCTTCATACATAACTCACTAACCAAACATGTTGGAAACATGTTTTCCCTTGCCCATCATACCCACCTTGGCCGGCCACTATAGTCAAATTTGGGAAATTTGACATGCAAGGACAACATTTCCTAGTATGCATCAATAGGCCACTTCAACATTTGCCTATCTCATTTCTAAGTTTTCTCACACAAGTCCTTTCTAGTGAAATTCACCTTTATAACACTAAATCAAATCATCAAAAATGTCACACACAATTTAACACATATCATAGGCATCACAATAAATTTTAAATTATTTTTATGCCTTGGTTTTGTGGTCCCGAAACCACATCCCGTCTAGGGTCAATTTTGGGCTGTTACAGCTTTCGTAACTGAAAGGTTTTTTTTAGTTAATTAGGGTTTCTTTTATTTTGATAAGGGTTTTCAATGAAAACATAGTTTTCGCTAAAACACTTCAATGTGACACGCTGAATTCGTCCATAACGTCCAGGCTGAGTTTAGGGTGTTACACGATCAAATTTTCGTACGAAATTTTCACACATACTAATTCACACATAATAAGCATAGAAAATAATATTAAAATGTTTTTCTGACTCGGATTTGTGGTCCCGAAACCACTATTCTGACTAGGGTCTAAACCGGACTGTTACAAAAACTATCAATATTTATGCTGGATAGTTTGATAGATCTCTGAAGAGCTTCCAAATTGATCGAGCTTCCAATAATATAAAAAGCATAAGAAAAGAAATGACGTAAGCATATTGTAACACCCCTAACTCGTATCCATCACTGGAGTAGGGTTACAAGGTATTACCGATCAATACACATCATTTAACATACTTAACTCATACATATATGCATTCATACTCAAATACCATTTAATCACAAGCACATTGTCTCTTATAAGGGCCTATGAGGCCTTAAAAATGCTTTAAAAGTGATTCGGGACTAAATCAATAACATACGAAAATTTTGGACACTTATAAAAAATTTCAACCATACAGGGGTCACACTCCCTTGTGAAAAGGCCGTGTGCCTCACACGGCTCCAGACAAGCCTGTGTCTCAGGCTGTGTGGAAACAGGGGCATACATACTAACTTGTATTGTAACACCCCGTAACCCCAAACCGTCACCGAAATAGGGTTATGAGGCATTACCGACTTATACACTAGCATTTATACAAAATCGAGTCATAAATTTGTATTCCAAATTGAAACTTCTCAAATTACACTATAAAGTCCCTAATATGGGTCTACGGGGCCCAATACATGCTTTAGAAGTAATTCGGGATTAAACCAGCAACTTTGGAAATTTTACGTTGAAGATAGGGGCACACGCCCGTGTGGCCTGGGACATGGCCGTGTGGCCAGGCCGTGCGTTCCCATGGCCGTGGGGCCAGGCCGTGGGCAGATCTAACTTGCATACACAACTGTGGGGACAGCCCGTGTGACATAAATAGAGAGCCACAAGGCCTAAGCACAGGCCCATGTGACTTGGCTGTGTGAAAACATGATTTTTGACCATTTTAAAGCTATTTTCACATGCTAAACACATCTAATTCACGCCTAAACATTTACTAATAGTTCTTAAATAAAATATCATTCATTATACCATTCAAACTTAGCAAATATTCATTCATTCACTTCAATACCTCTTAAGGATTATGTACTACAATTCATATCGAAATTATACTACATTATCATACTAGTCAAACTCATGTAAGTTTAACTTCCAAAATATGCATATTTCATACCATGTTTCAACATCTTTCATACTCATTCTTATTATTTACAAAATAAAATCTTATTAGCCTAGGTACATGCCATTTTACCAAAGAAAGGTACTTCACCACTTTGAGTTCGGGATTGGCTTGGATGCTGAGTCCTCAACTTTCTTTCATACCTAATCCTGTGTACGAAAAACAAACCGTACGCTGAGTATACACTCAGTGGTATTTCTATAAACCAATACTTAACATGCATTTAAAACATAACTATAAATTCTAACAATAAGAACTTTATAAATTACCATCCTTAAATTACAATAACACTTATTAATAAAATCATATTCAATAAGATCATACAGTAACAACAGTATCTTTCAGTGCTCAGTAAAGTAGTTTATCCCTATTAACATAACTCGAACTTGGACGAATACACAGATTCCAACCCACACACCGGGATATTATACAGTGTTTCATCAGCTAGAGCTGGAATACACCGTAACAGTAACAGTAATAGTAACAGTAATGGTATATAGAGTACCTTATCAGAACGAATCTGAAACAATAACAGTAAGGCGACATTTATAGTGTCTCATCGACACAAAGTCAAAATATCCCTGAACACTTCAAATCCTAAGGCATGCCAATTATATCTGACTAGCCCGACACTGTTAATAGGGTTTCCAATTCACTTCTTAATTCATCATCAACAATCAATATACATCTCAATTTAACTATTCATAAGTCAACACAATACCACAATATAAATACTTGCCTTAAATTCAATAGCCATACATAATATCAATCATATGTATCAAAATAGGTACTAAGTTTGGTTATAGAAATACAAACCGTAATTCTCGAGTCTACTCAATATCCTCGTTTACTTTCTCCTTTCCCTTCTTCGATGACGTTTCCGGTGCTATGTTTGCTACATAATAGTTAACATTAAAATAAAATTATTATCAATACACTATATCACATTATACATTTCAATTTCTATAAATCTTTTACTTAAATTCCAATTTAATCCTATCACCATAACCATTCTTTCTCTTCAAAATAAATCCTATATTTTCATTAAATTGTCATTTTAAACCATTCCAACTCTTAAATTTTAAAACATTAATTATAAAATCCTTTCAATTAAATCCTTACTATTACAAAACTTATATTTTCTTTTACAATTCAATTCTTCTTCCACTTCTAACTTGAATTCCTATCAATTAAACCCTTATTTCTTCCATTTATTCAACTTAATCAACATCTAAAAATTCAATAACTTTCTAAATTTCAACATAACTCAAATAGTATTTCTTCCTAGGATTCCATAAACACCAAAATTACAAGAAAAGGGATTAAATTGACTTACCAATTAAGCTTGACACCTTAAAACCCTAATTTTTCCTTTTCTTTTTCTTTCCCTTTTCCTTCTTTCTTTCCACGCTAATCGTGCCTTCTTTCTTTCTTTTCTTATGTTTTATTTCTTTTATATTCTTTATTTAATCAATATGTTATAATTATATAATATAATATATTTTACTTTATATTACTATTTACTTATATAATAAGTAAATATGTATATATACATACATTTTACCAATTAAAATAATACACATGTATTTATACTTACCACACATTTTTCATATAGGCTTATTTTCTAATTTAATCCCTTGACTTTTTATAGTTTATAATTAAACTTCAATTTATTCAATTTAATCCATATACTTAATTAACCTAATTAAGCTAAATTTACTTAATTAAAATCTAATTAACGTCTCACTTAACTTCGTAAATATTTCTAATAAATATTTACGAATCTAAGTTTCAGAATCGAAGACCCAAAAACTCACTTTTCCAATGACCTTAAAATTTGGGTCGTTACATTTCTCCCCCCTTAAAAAATTTTATCCTCGAAATTTACCTGAAAAGAGATGGGGGTGCTGTGATCTCATTATATCCTCTGATTCCCACATTGCTTCTTCAATATTATGACTTCTCCACAACACTTTTACTAAGGGAACTCGTTTATTACGTAATTCCTTTACCTCATGTGCTAGTATTTTAACCAGTTCGTCTTCATATGATAAATCAGGTCGAATCTTTATATCTGAAGTTGAAATCACATGAGAACGACCAGATTTGTATCTTCTTAACATAGAAACATGGAAAACATCATGAATCTTCTATAATTTAGGAGGTAGAGCTAAACGGTATGCTACCGGTCCAATTCTTTCTATAACTTCATACAGTCCAATATATTGTGGGCTCAACTTATGTAACGCCCCAATTTTTGGGTTTTCTATGTTTCTGTGATTTTTAAAATTTGTGTGTGTTCTGGTTGGTTAAAATATATATTTTGGTAGGTTAGTAGGCCTTTGAAAGGCCCAAACTTAAGTTAAATCCGTGGTAGTCTTCGGAATTTTAATTTTATGAATAGGTGATGCAATTGGCGTTTGGGCTTTTAAGAGTAAAAGGGTAAAAGATGACACAAAAAGGAGTGTGGTGTAGTGGCAAAGTGGCGCCACGTAGGGGACAAGGAAGTTGCACCATAGAGGAAGCAAGGGGTCCAAAGTTCAAGTCTTGGCTCTTGCAATATATTTTGGTTTTTCTTTTCAATAAATCTGGAAGCAAGTAGGTGCGCTTTAAAGTTTAATGTGTTGGATTTATGACACAAATGAGTTGATGGCCTAGTGGTGGTGGCGTGAGTTGGCATGTGAGAGGACTTTGGTTCGAATCCCTTGGCACGCAAAGGTTGATTATTTTGCTATGTTGGGACTGCAAGAGTTGGTGTTGGTTTTAAACTCTGGTGATAGAGGGATCCCACATCGGGGAGCTAACATAAGAGTAGATGGAGAGTTGGCTTTAAATAGAGCAAACCATGAGGAGAGTAGGCATACCCTTCTTGGCTGATCCCTTTCACTTTGTGACGTGCTCGTTTGGGTTGGGCGTCAGTTAAGAGTGTTTAGAGCGTGGATTAACTGCAATCTCCTAACAGGTGTGTATTTCTCATTACTCTAGTAGTAGGACGGCTATTTCGGGCCGCGATGGGCTGAAATGGGCCATGTGGTCCCAATGGGTCTGTAGGCCCAAGTGGATAAGTTGTAGAATTACTAAAATACCCCTGTAGGGTAGGACTACCGATTTACTCCTGGAGGGTAAAATGACTATTTTGCCCCTCGTGCGTAAATGACTAACTTGTGTCGTGGGTTTATGTTAGTTATCGTTAATTCGTAAGTCTAATGTGTTAGTGATCGATTGTAGGATTATCGCCTAGGAGATATCATCATCAATCATCATCAACCAGGTGTGTAAACGACATCCTCACTTAGACTGAATCGGTAAAAGCCGAAATACCGAAACGTTGGTACTTTGTGAACTCACGAGCGTGCAAGCGCTCGTGAGACAGTTGTTAATCAATATGGTGCATTTGGATGATTAGAGTGCAGAGTGTACATTTTTGTGCACAACGATATTTTTGGGCTTAATGGGCCGAAAACGGGCCAATGGGCCAACGGGCCCACTTTGGTAAAAAGACGAGGTAAGTACTTTTGATTACTTGGTAAACGTTAGAATGAGCATGAAACCTTAGCAATAGGTAATAATTACTGAAATACCCTTATCATGCAAAATTACGATTCTACCCCTAGGGTTATTTTTTTTTCTGAAAAGCATGTTGTTCTGTTTCTGTATACGTATGCCATGACAAATATTTCTGTTGCATGGGACATGGGTTTTTATTGATGGAGAAAGCGTTACGCGACCTTCATCGCAATCTAGTGGCCTCGCCACATATATCTGATACGGTGACTTCACAATATCTGGCGACCTCATTTGCAATCAATGGCCGCCACATATATATATATATATGTTCTGGTGGCCTAGCCACAATATTTGTATTTGATGACTTCGTCACAATATTTGGCAGCCTCGCTGCAATTTCTGTGGTGTGTAGCGGTTGGGTGGGTCGAGTAGTCTCCACACATGGTGTAAGGCTGGTACGAGGGTGTTATGGATGGCTCTGTGTTGGGATTTCTGCATTCATGATATATATTTTTTCTGTATCTACTATGGGCATATAGGTCATTCTGATTTCTGTACTGGGCCAAGGCCCAGATAAGTCTGACTCTGAGGTTTGATCTGTTTTGGGCTATGGTTGGGATATGTTACATACTGAGTTTACCAAACTCACCTTTTATTTTCATCTCTGCAGGAAATCCCCAAGCATAGTGGGCTTGGAGTTGTGAGGGGTTCAGAGTGACCACATCATCTGTAAAGTTGGTTTTTCTAAGTTAGTTTATTTTTATTATTTTATATTCTAATTTAATTTTGGGTTTTAATTTGTAATAAGGCCGCTATTTAAATTTCTTTTTCCGCTATGGTTTTATTTTCTAATTATATTTATACTATGTCGAAACTGCTAGTGTTAGGTTGCGCGGGTTTTCAAAATTAATGAATGTTTTCTAAGACTCAACAAGCACAACAAATGAATAGCCTAAAGATTGATAAACTGGTTTTTCATTCAACCGTTGTTTTTACAAAGACCACCCCAATCACTTAAACCAATGAATGCATACTAAGTCGTAAGTCCATGTGACACGTCAGATCTGGCCATAACGTCTGGTCCAGGTTTGGGGTGTTACAACTTACCCTTTTGACCAAATCTCAAACTTTTCTTCCAAGGAGAGACTTTAAGAAATACTTTGTCTCCAATTGAGTACTCAATGTTTCTTCATTTCAAATCTATGTACGATTTCTACCTATCAAAAGCTATTTTCAATCTTTCTTGAATCTTTTTAACAAGCTTTCTGTTTCTTGAATCAATTTTGGACCGACCACTTTTCTTTTATTCAATTCCGTCCAACACATTGGTGATCGACATCTCTGACCATATAGAGCTTCATATGGTGCCATTTGAATACTTGATTGGAAACTATTGTTATATAAAAACTCAGCTAACGGTAAATAATGTTCCCAACTTGATTCAAAATCAATGATACAAGCTCGGAGCATGTCTTCTAAAATTTGAATGACTCGTTTTAACTGTCCATCAGTCTGTGGATGAAAAGCTGTACTAAAATAAAGTCGAGTACTGAGAGACTCATGCAACTATTTCCAGAACCTTGATGTAAACCGTGGATCCCGGTCAGAAATTATTGATATAGGAATACCATGTAGTCTTACAATTTCTCGGATATAAGTTTCTGCCAACTTTTGAAGTAACCAATCTGTTCTAACTGCTATAAAATGAGCTGACTGTGTGAGCTGATCAACAATCACCCAAATAACATTTTTCTTACCAGTTGACATCGGTAACCCGGTTACAAAGTCCATCGTGATGCAGTCCCATTTCCATTCAGGAATATTAATAGGCTAAAGTAATCCAGTCGGAACCTGATGTTCAGCTTTAACTTGCTAACATGTTAAACATTTAGCCACATATTCCACTATATTTCTTTTCATACCTAGCCACCCAATACAGTTCCCGTAAATCACGGTACATCTTCGTTCCTCCGGGATGTAATGCAAAAGAACTGTCATGTGCTTCTCAAAGTATTAAGTCTTTCAACTCTGAAGTAGTTGGAATAAAGAGTCGATTCTGATATCCCAAACAATCATGCTCATCAATGCTAAAATTTTCTATCATATCATTCTACACCATCTCTTTCTTTTTCATTAGCTTTTCATCTTCTAACTGTGCTGTTTTGATTTGATCAAACATTATTTGTTTTACTCTTAATTCAGCCAAAAAACTTCCGTCATCAACAATACTAAGCTGTGCAAACATTGCTCTCAATTCAGTTGCAGTCTTTCTACTCAATCCGTCTGCTACCACATTAGCTTTACCCAGATGATAGTCAATAACACAATCATAATCTTTTAGAAGTTCTATCCATTGATGCTGTCTCAAATTCAATTCTTTCTGTGACAGAAGATACATGAGACTTTTATGATCAGTGTAGATATAGCATTTCTCACCATACAGATAATGTCTCCAAATCTTTAGAGCAAAAATCACCGTTGCTAATTCCATATCATGAGTTAGATAATTACGTTTAAGGAATTACTTTTCCACTTTGCATCAGTACACAGACAAGATCATTTAAGGAAGCATCGCGTACACAACAAAATCTTTTCCCGACTCCAGTAAAGTCAATACTGGTGCTTCTATTAACATTTGTTTTAACGTTTCAAAACTTTTCTAACACTGCTCACTCCAAACAAACAGAACATTCTTTTGTAGTAACTTTGTCATCGGTAAAGCTATCTTTGAAAATCCATTCACAAACCTTCGATAATATCCAGCCAAACTAAGGAAACTACGTACCTCTGACACATTTCTAGGAACTTTCCACTGAAGTATGGCTTCAATCTTCTTTGGATCTACTTTAATTCCATCTTCTGATACTACATACCAAGAAATACAACCTCTGTCAACCAAAACTCGCACTTACTCAATTTTCCATATAATTGCTTCTCTCACAATGTTTGTAAAACAATTCAAAGATGATGTTCATGTTCAGTTTTAGATTTTGAATATACTAGAATCTCATCAATAAAAATCATTACGAATTGATCCAAGTATGGCTGAAAAATCCAGTTCATAAGATCCATAAAAGTAGCCGGAGCATTTGTTAACGCAAATGGCATTACCAAAAATTCATAATGTCCATACCGTGTACGGAATGCTATCTTCGGTACATCACTCTCCTTTACCTTCAACTGATAATATCCTAACCTCAAGTCAATTTTTTAAAATACAGAAGCTCCTTTTAGTTGATCAAATAAATCATCAATGTGAGGTAACGGGTATTTATTCTTGATAGTTGCCTCATTCAACTGTCAATAATCAATACACAACCGCATCGAACCATCTTTCTTTTTAACGAATAACACTGGAGCTCCCCACGGTGATGTACTAGGTCATAGAAACCCCCAGTCCAATAAGTCTTACAGTTGTACCTTCAGCTCCTTCAGTAGGTGACATTCGATGTGGAGGTATTGACACTAGATCTATACCCGGGTATACTACAATCACAAATTCAACTTCCCGATTAGGAGGTAATCTAGGCAATTCTTCAGGAAACACATCAGGAAATTCACATACAGTTTGGATTTTACTGTATTGACTCTCAACTGAATCGAAATTAATAACATATGCTAAAAAAGTAGCACATCCTTGATAAGGAAGCTTACTAGCTTTAATTGTTGAAATAACATGAACAGTACCACTAGTCCGAATACCATTTACTTCACTCTGATCACCACTTTTATTCTTAACAATGAATTTCTTTTTATAACAGTCCAAAATTACTCTATGTTCTGATAGCCAGTCCATGCCCAGTATAATATCAAAATCGCCAAATGGCATAATCAACAGATCAATAGAAAAAATGTTATCCTGAATCATTAATGGATATATTCGACATATCTGATTCACTAACATAGTTTGCCCTAATGGACTATACACTTCTATCATTGCTTTAGACAATTCAGGTTTTAAATTTCTCGTCTCAAAAGTTTTGTATTAACATAGGAACGTGACGATACTGGATCTATTAATACATAAACAGGTTCTGAATGTAATAAGAATATACCTGTCACTACATCATGAGCATCCCCCTCATCTCGATTCTTACAACATATGCTCGGGCTGGAGCTCTTACTTCAGATTGCTGTGTAGCGTTTTCATTAGCCTTTCTAATTCTACCTCTAGCAACTGAACCACTTCGGCCTGAACCTCGACCTCTGAAAATAGATTCAAATCTTTGTGATACCGTTAGTGCTGCCTTACCAATTTTCGGACAGTCCTTCACAAAATGATCAGTGGACCCACAGTGGAAACAACCCCCAGTTAACTTTCTACATTCTTCCCTATGTTTGTTTCCACAATATTCACATTTTGGAATTTCAACGTTCTGAGCTGGGCTTCTGATACTGCCAGTAGAAACAATAGTTTGTCTCTTTCGACTTCTGTCTCCTCTTTCTGATCTTGAACTGAATCTTCCACTACCACGAGATTCCCTCGATTGTTTGAATTGAAGACTTGAACTAGCAGTTCCAGGATGTTTTCCAACTAAACAGACAGTTTCAGACATTTTACTCTTCCCCAGTACTTGCTCAATCATTTTAGCTCTTTCTACTAAATCTGTAAACTCTGTAATCCGTAGAGGCATCAATTACAGTTGGAATTCATCTCGCAGTCCTCCTAGAAATCGCTTGCATCTTTCAGCATCAATCGGTACAAATTCAATTGCATATCTGTCCAGTCTCAAAAATTCCCATTCATAATCCACTATGGACATATCTCTCTGTTTCAGCATCAAAAACTCCTATTTTCGGTCTTTCTAAAATGTCTCTCCCAATTACTTCTTCTGAAATTCCCGTTGAAAGAATTCCCAGTTTACCTGTTCTTCTGGTATATTTTGAATCACTGATTCCCACCATATGTAAGCCTCTTCTTGTAACAGAGAAACAACACATACTAAACTTTCCTGTGGTATGCATTCTAATTGCTTCAAAATTCTCTTGGTAGTCTCTAACCAATTTTCAGCTATTGTTGAATCAGTTCCCTTTGATCCCAGAAATTCTGTAGCTCCATACTTTCGCAGTTCCTTAATAGGAGCTCATTGGGTAGCAGGGGTAGAAATGGTAGCAGGTATACTTCCTAACGCTCTTTGAAGAGCTTCAGCAATCATTCTAAATATCTTTGTATTATCCCTTCAGTATTCGGTGGTTGGTTACCTACCGGGTTTACACTTGAGGTTGCAAATTTAGATTCATTTACATCACGTGATTCATCTCTACTATAAATTTCCTGATCGGTACCCTCAATACTTTTGTCAAACATCTTTTACTCACAATAAAACAGAGTTAATTTATTAGTATATATAAATCAGTATCCAATCCCGACTCAAAGTTAACATAATAAGGGGCATGTACCTCTAGACTCAATTTTGAGCTCGATTTAGTCCTTGATTTGACTAAACCTAAGTAGCTTTGATACATCTAAATGTAACACCCCCTAACCCTAAACTGTCACCAGAATAAGCTTACGAGGCATTACCGGACTTATACACTAGCATTTATATAAAACTGAGTCATAAATTTGTATTACAAATTGAAACTTCTCAAATTACACTACAAAGTCCCTAATATAGGTCTACGGGGCCCAATACATGCTTTAGAAGTAATTCAAGATTAAACCGAAAACTTTGGAAATTTTATCTTGAAGATAGGGGCACACGCCCGTGTGGCCTAGGACATGGCCGTGTACTCAGCCCGTGGGGCCAGGCTGTGGGCAGATCTGACTTGCATACACAACCGTGGGGACAACCCATGTGACATAAACAGAGCACCACAAGGACTGAGCACACACCCATGTGACTTGGCCTTGTGAAAACATGATTTTTGACCATTTTTAAGCTATTTTCAGATGCTAACCACATCTAATTCACACCCAAACATTAACTAATAGTTCTTAAATAAAATATCATTCATTATACCATTCAAACTTAGCAAATATTCATTCATTCACTTCAATACCTCTTAAGGATTATGTACCATAATTCATATCGAAATTATACTACATTATCATACTAGTCAAACTCATGTAAGTTTAACTTCCAAAATATGCATATTTCATACCATGTTTCAACATCTTTCATACTCATTCTTATCATTTACAAAATAAAATCTTACCAGCCTAGGTACATGCCATTTTACCAAAGAAAGGTACTTCACCACTTTGAGTTCGGGATTGGCTTGGATGCTGAGTCCTCAACTTTCTTTCGTACCTAATCCTGCATACAGAAAATAAACCATACGCTGTGTATACAGTCAGTGCTATTTCTATAAGCCAATACTTAACACGCATTTAAAACATAACTATAAATTCTAACAATAAGAACTTTATAAATTACCATTCAATTATCCTTAAATTACAATAACACTTATTAATAAAATCGGATTCAATAAGATCATACAGTAACAACAGTATCTTTTAGTGCTCAGTACAGTAGTTTATCCCTATTAACATAACTCAAACTTAGGCGAATACATGGATTCCAACCCACACACCGGGATATTATATAGTATTTCATCACCGGATAGAATACACCGTAATGATAGATAATAATAGTGATAAGAATAAAGAATTACACAGAGTACCTCATCGGAACGAATCCGGAACAATAATAGTAAGGCGACACTTATAGTGTCTCATCGACACAAAGTCAGAATATCCCTGAACACTTCTAATCCTATGGCATGTCAATTATATCTGACTAGCCCGACACTATTAAAAGGGTTTCCAGTTCACTTCTTAATTCATCATCAACAATCAATATACATCTCAATTCAACTATTCATAAGTCAACACAATAGCACAATATCAATATTTGCCTTAAATTCAATAGCCATGCATAATATCAATCATATGTATCAAAATAACTACTAATTTTGGTTATAGAAATACAAACTGTAATTCTCGAGTCTACTCAATATCCTCGTTTACTTTCTCCTTTCCCTCCTTTGATGACGTCTCCGGTGATATGTTTGCTACATAATAGTTAATATTAAGATAATTTATTATCAATACATTATATCACATTATACATTTCAATTTCTATACAACTTTTACTTAAATTCCAATTTAATCATATCACTATAACCATTCTTTCTCTTCAAAATAAATCCTATATTTTCATTAAATTGTCACTTTAAACCATTCCAACTCTTAAATTTTAAAAATTAATTATAAAATCCTCTCAATTCAATCCTTACTATTACAAAACTTATATTTTCTTTTACAATTCAATCCTTCTCCCACTTCTAACTTGAATTCCTATCAATTAAACCCATATTTCTTCCATTTATTCAACTTAATCAACATCCAAAAATTCAATAACTTTCTAAATTTCAACATAACTCAAATAGTACTTCTTCCTAGGATTCCATAAACACCAAAATTACAAGATAATGGATTAAATTGACTTACCAATCAAGCTTGAAATCTTAAAACCCTAATTTTCCCTTTTCTTTTTCTTTCCCTTTTTCCTTCTTTCTTTCCCTACTAATCGTGCCTTCTTTTTTTTTATGTTTTATTTCTTTTATTTGCTTTATTTAATCAATATGTTATAATTATATAATATAATATATTTTACTTTGTATTACTATTTACTTATATAATAAGTAAATACATATATATACATACATTTGTACCAATTAAAATAATACACATGTATTTATACTTACCACACACTTGTCATATAGGCTTATTTGCTAATTTAATCCCTTAACTTTTTATAGTTTATAATTAAACTTTCACACTTTATTCAATTTAATCCATATACTTAATTAACCCTAATTAAGCTAAATTTACTTAATTAAAATCTAATTAACCTCTCACTTAACTTCATAAATATTTCTAATAAATATTTATGAATCTAATTTTCAGAATCGAAGACCCAAAAACTCACTTTTCTGATGACCTTAAAATTTGGGTCGTTACATGTATCGCACGGCCGAGGACATCCCCGTGTGCCAGGCCATGTGAAAACTAGAGGGAATACTGACTTGGCCACACGGCCGACCACACGCCCATGTGTCTGGGCTGTGTAACTCACTGACTTGATTTCTAAGAATCATCAGGGGACACATGGACGTATACCATGACCGTGTGTAGCACACGGCTGAGACACACTCCCGTGTCTTTGCCCGTGTGAACAAAAATAGACCATTTGCAAGGCCAATTTGCCATTCCAACTTCAATGTACCTACACAAGGAAAAATGTACAATTTCCATACGCAAAGAGCAGCCAAAATCAATCCCAATTCATGCACAATTCATACTATACAAATACAACCATTTCACTTACTCAAATATATACCAAAACAACATGATCTTTAACCTTAATTCATACAATATGTATATATATACCAACTTACTATTCACAACCTAAAACCATCCTCAAATCAATCAATACATTCACTGTATTACATACTATTTAACTACTAATTTGACATATAAATTCATGCCACTATAAGACCTTTCTCAAGCTTTCATCCACCATAACTCAAATAACCATTTTAACTTCCATAATGTCTTGGTTACAACCATGCCAAAACAAACCATCTCACAAGGCATTATAAACATCTACAAAAGTCATTAACAACCATTTCTAATAGCCAAACACATATCAATATTAACATCATTTACAAGCCAAATCTCATGGCTATAATCACAACCAAAATACCACGTCTGGCCTATACATGCCATATACCATAATTGTATAATTCAAAAGTAACAACTTAGATGTTTGATAGTGTGATGATTTTCACAATGACTCCCGGATCCGAGCTAGCCTTGATTCACTATAAAAGATAGAAAAATAATACAAAGTAAGCTTCATAACTTAGTAAGCTCGTATGTGAATAACTTAATTCATCAAATAAATGCAAATCAGCCAATTACACATGACAAAACCATATACACATTAACTACAAACCTTTCTCATGTCTTAAAACATGATCAAGTACAAACTCATCGAACTTTCACTATTTAATACTCGTATAGGTTCTGCACATACTTGTATCATCTCGTACTAATATCTTTCTCAACCACATCATTCGTTTACCCATTGAACCCTTTGGAATAGAAATTGGATGCTCAGGAGTCTCGTATGATAAGTACTTATATTGTAACAGCCCGATTTAGGGCCAAAACGGAACAGTGGTTTCGAGACCACGAATCTGAAGTTGAAAAAAATTTATTTTGATTAAGTTTTAGTGTTTATATTGTGACTGCATAATCATGTGAAAATTTCGTTGCAAAATTTTATTGATTGGGTGTTTAATTTGACGTTTAGGACTAAATTGAAATAGTTGAAAAATATGTGTGTTCTTGTTCATAAAGTACTTGATTGAAATGGGAGTTTTAAGTAGAGGTCCTTAAATGGAAATTATACCATTATACTTTATATGGACAAAAATTTGGACATGGATGGAATTTTTAGAAAGTTTAGTAGTAAGGGCATTTTGGTCATTTGCATAATAAATGAACTAAAATGGGAAAAATAACACAAAAATGTCTTCATCTTCATTTAGCTTGGTCGAAACTTGCATGTTCTCCATAGCTAGGGTTTGTTTCAAGCTTTCAAGCTCAATAATCAAGAAAGGCGTGGAATCGACCTCGAACGGGGGAAGGAAAAAGTTTTGGACTAAATTGCAAAATTTCCATATTTTGCACCGGGGTAAGTTTGATGTAAGTAATACATTAACTTCATTTACATTTTTATATTTCAGCCTATTATATATATTTTAGCTGATTTTGAAGCATAAATCGACTATTGGAAGAATGGAAATAAGTAATAGAGAGAAAATCACAGTTGAACATTCAAAAGATTGAATAATATAGATGGAGCATAGCTAGGTCACATGTATGGTGCTGAGTGCACATCATGTGTACAAGAGAGCTACGAGATACTATGTAGTAGCTAGGTCACATGTGTGATACGGGATGTATCCCATGTAGACAAGAGAGCTACAGGAGAGATAAATATAGCTAGGTCGCATGTGTGACTCCAAGTGAAGGACACCATGTAGACAAGAAAGCTATGAGATAAATTGGCTAGGTCACATGGGTGGTACTAAGTGTTCACCATGTGTACAAGAGAGCCAAATTATATGAAATATGATGGTAGGGCTGTGTGCTGAAACCATCAAGTATCGAGGATTGATCCGAATTGTTCAACGGGATGGTTTTAAGGTGACATTGTAATCATGGATCTATACTTGTGATGTATGAAATGTGGTGAAAATGAATTGTGATATGCATGTTAAAATGAGGTTAATACAAAGAAAGTGTGAAAGAGTGAATTAGCAATAATACTGTTTTGGACAGTCACAGTGATGTGAATTTGAAAAATCACTAAAAATAGTAGAAATTTAATTAGAGGCTGAAGGAGATATTAAATTAAATCTTAATGAGTCTATTCCCATGTAAAAGAAACAGAGCAAGTAAAGGAACTCTATATTTTGAGATATTTATATTTGTGTGTGACTCGCTCAGAATGAATATGTGATCCCCTTCCCTGTTCTAAGTTTGAAAAATCAGTAGCAATTGTACAAAAAAAATTAAGAAATATAGTTTATAAGTATAGATTCCTTATTGAGTCTAGTTTTAAATGAAATAGATTTAATGGATATTTGAATTGTGTACTGGGAGAAATTCAATTCGTAGTGGACAGAGGTCAGATCAGTCGAGCTCCATAACAGGGAAAACTTTAACTAATAAACTGTACTAATTGGCTGGACCAAAAATTCTATAAAAATTTTAGTAAGAAGTAATATGAGTCTAGTTTCAGGAAAATTTTACGGATTTGAATTTCGAGTTTTTTAACTCAATTTATGATTTATTTAGTGAATATGACGCAGAAGAGACAGCTTGACCAAAGTAGAGTAAATAGTAAAATTAAAAAGTAGATACACTTGAGTTATTGTGTAAACATATTAAATTCTTTATTCATTATTTATATACTTGCTTACTAAGCTATAAGCTTACTTTCTTTTCTCTCTTTTGTCTTATAGTGTCATCCAGCTTGCACAGGAGTAAAGGATCGTTGAAGATCTGCCTACACTATCAATACTTTTGGGTATTTGAAATGGCATGTATAGTAGACTTAGTTATTTTTTTACGTGTCATAATTGTCTAGGTTTAAAATATTAATTATAGTATCTGACCGATTATTTTGTACGAAGCTTTTGAAATTGGCTGGTATTGTTAAAGGCATATGTTATAATGATTCATGATCTAATTACACGAAATATTTTTGTCTCGGTTTTATTAAATAGTATGTACTATGATTTGTTAATACCTCGTATCCTGTTTCAGGGACGGATACGGGTAAGGGGTGTTATATTTAGTGGTATCAGAGCTATGGTTTAGTCGGTTCTCAGACTAATAAAGTGTGTGTAAAAGTTTAGCTATACATGCCATAAATATACTGTGATAGTGTGGTGACTCCTGATTATTCTAAACTGTGTTTTGTTTTAATATAGTAATGGATCCTGAAGGAACTACGGCTGATGATGCTGCTAGTAATGTCCTGTTCCCGCACAAGGACCGCTACCAGAGAAAGTAGACCGAGACATTGAGACAGGGAGATGAGGCTCGGGATGCCTTTCTCCAAATGATAAACAATTGGTATATTGAGTTTATTCGAGCAAACCCAAATGCTCAACCTCCTCCACCCCCTCCCATACCTAAGACAGTTCCTGTAGCTGCTCAAGGCATAGATTTGGTAAGAATGAACAAGCCTCCGGTTGACAAGTTCAAAAATAAGGGGCCGAAGAGTTTAGAGCAAAGATTGATGATGATCCCGAGAAAGCGGAATACTGGCTTGAAAATTCTACCCGTGTATTTGATGAGCTCTCATGTACACCCGAGGAGTGCTTAAAATGTGTTGTATCACTTTTGAGAGATTCAGCCTACCATTGGTGGAAGACTTTGGTAGCAGTGGTGCCAAAAGAAAGGGTTACTTGGGATTTTTTCCAGGAAGAATTCAGAAAGAAATACATAAGTCAGCGATTTATTGATAAAAAACGGAAGGAGTTCCTTAAATTGAAGTAGGGCAAGATGTCTGTGGCAGAGTATGAATGCGAATTTGTAAGACACAGCAAGTATGCCCAGGAATGTGTGTCCACCGAGGCCATTATGTGCAAAAGGTTTAAGGATGGGCTAAATGAGGACATTAGAGTGCTTGTGGGAATTTTGGAGCTGAAAGAATTTGTAGTATTGGTTGACCGAGCTCTTAAAGCCGAAGAATTGAACAAAGAAAGAAGAAAAGCTGCTATTGAGGCTCGAGATGCCAGAAAGAGGTCGATAAGCAAGTTATTTCAATCTCAATCAAAGAGGTCCAAAAAGACAAACCCTCGAATGACAGTTTCAACTAGGGATTCACACAGAGATCATGGTAGGGCATATTCGGGGTCTAAAGCTCAAGCTACTTCAGTGGCAAGTGTGGGTAATGTGCGATCTAGAAAGCCCGAATGTCAGCAATGTGGCAGGCAACATTATGGTGAGTGTTGGGGAAATGAGCGAGCTTGTTTCAGGTGCGGTTCTCGCGAGCATTTTATCAGAGACTGTCTAGAGAAAGTTAAAAAAGAAAAATTTCAGAGTGCTAGACAGAGTACTACCGCTAGCAGAGGTAGACCACCGAGAAATACTAGAAGTGGAACTAGCAGTAAAACTATAATGAAAGATTCAGCGGCGGGATTAAAAGCTAGAGTGCCTGCTAGAGCTTATGCCATACGTGCCCGAGAGGATGCATCGTCTCCCGGCGTGATTACTGGTACATTTTCTCTCTATGATGCTATTGTTATTGCATTGATTGATCCCGGGTCTACTCATTCCTATATTTGTATGAATGTAGTATCTAATAAGAAGTTGCTTGTTGAGTTTACTGAGTTTACGATTAAAGTGTCGAACCCTTTAGGCCAATATGTGCTAGTTGATAAGGTTTGCAAGAATTGCCCATTAATGATTCAAGGTCACTGTTTTCCGGCTAATATGATGCTGTTACCATTTGATGAGTTTGACGTTATTTTGGGAATGGGCTGGTTGACATTGTATGATGCCAAGGTAGATTGTAAATAGAAAACGCTAGAGTTGAAATGTGAAAATGGTGAAATTCTGTGGGTTGAAACAGATGAATCAAATAAATTGACTATGGCGATTTCGCACATGTCTGCATAGAAATACATGAGGAAAGGGTGTGAAGCTTATCTTGCCTATGTAATGAATAATGAGCTGTCTGAATTGAAGCTTGAATTAGTACCGATAGTCTGTGAATTTCCAGATGTATTTCCAGAGGAATTGCCTGGATTGCCTCCGAACAGAGAGATAGAGTTTGCCACTAGTTTGTTGCCGGGGACTGCACCAATCTCGATTGCTCCATATAGAATGGCTCCGACTGAATTAAAAGAATTGAAGGCTCAGTTGCAAGAGTTAACAGACAAGGGATTTGTGAGACTGAGTTTATCTCCTTGGGGTGCTCCTTTATTGTTCGTAAAGAAGAAGGATGGCTCAATAAGGCTTTGCATTGATTACCGTTAGCTCAATAAGGTGACTATAAAGAACAAGTACCCGTTGTCGAGGATTGATGATTTATTCAATCAGTTAAAGGGAGCCACAGTGTTTTCAAAGATTGATTTGAGGTCCGGTTACTTCAGTTGAGAGTTAACGAGTCGGATGTACCGAAAACCGCCTTTAGGACAAGGTATGGACATTATGAGTTCCTTGTGATGCCTTTCGGCTTAACAAATGCTCCAGCTATATTTATCGACTTGATAAACCGAATCTTTTGGCCATATTTAGATAAGTTTGTAGTAGTGTTTATAGATGACATTCTAATTTATTCTCGGGATGAGTCTGAGCATGCCGAACACTTGAGAACCATATTGCAGATCTTGAGAGAAAAGAAACTGTTTGCTAAGTTTAGTAAAAGTGAGTTTTGGCTTCGTGAAGTCGGATTTTTGGGACATATAGTCTTAGGTGATGGTATTCGGGTGGATCCGAGCAAGATTTCCGCGATCGTTGATTGGAAACCGCCAAAGAATGTATCTGAGGTTAGAAGCTTTTTAGGCTTGGTAGGGTATTATAGACATTTTGTCGAGGGATTTTCGATGATTGCCTCTCCTATGACTAAGTTGCTGCAAAAGAATGTTAAGCTTGAATGGACTGATAAATGTCAGCAAAGTTTTGAAAAGTTGAAAGCACGATTGACTGAAGCACCATATTTTGTACAGCCCGAGCCGGGGAAGGAGTTCGTAATTTATAGTGAAGCATCATTGACAGGCCTTGGATGTGTGCTAATGCAAGAGGGTAAAGTGGTAGCTTATGCCTCGAGATAGTTAAAACTGCATAAGAAGAACTATTCTACACATGATTTGGAATTGGCTGCTACTGTCTTTGCCTTGAAGATCTGGCGACATTATTTGTATGGTGAAAAATGCCAAATTTTTACTGATCACAAAAGTTTGAAGTATTTAATGAATCAAAAGGATTTGAATCTGTGATAGTGAAGATGGCTTGAATTATTGAAGGATTATGAGCTAATGATTGATTATCATCCAGGAAAAGCGAATATAGTTGCTGACGCCTTAAGCAGGAAATCTCTTTTTACTTTGAGAGCCATGAATACGGGGTTAGCATTGTCTGATGATGGGTCAATCTTAGCAGAGATGAGGGCTAAACCGTTATTTCTCCAGCTGATTTGTGATGCTCAAAAGAACGATAATGAGTTGCGAACCAAGAGAACTCAGTACGAATCGGGTTACGACTCAAATTTTTTAGTTGGACCAGATGACTGTTTGATGTTTAGAGACAGGATATGTGTACTGAAAAATGATGAATTGATTCAGAAAATATTACATGAGGTACATAGTGGCTGTTTGTCAGCTCACCCTAGTAGCACAAAAATGTATAATGATTTAAAGAAGTTATATTGGTGGCCAGGCATGAAAAGGGACATTTCTGAATTTGTAACCAAGTGTTTGATCTTATAACAAGTAAAAGCTGAGCATCAAGTGCCTTCAAGATTACTCCAACCGGTAATGGTGCCCGAGTGGAAATGGGATAGGATTACCTTGGATTTTGTAACCGGTTCGCCTCTGACTCCTAAAACGAAGGATGCTATCTGGTTAGTGGTTGATAGGTTAACAAAGTCGGCTCACTTTATACCGGTACGTACCAATTACTCACTTGATAAATTAGCTAAATTATATATTGCTGAAATTGTGAGGTTGCACGGGGTACCTATGTCTATAATATCAGATAGAGATCTGAGGTTTACCTCGAGATTCTGGAAAAAGTTACAAGAAGCTTTGGGCACAAAATTGAACTTTAGTACCGTGTTTCATCCATAAACAGATGGTCAGTCGGAAAGAGTAATCCAAGTACTCGAAGATATGCTTAGATGCTGTGTTTTAGAATTTCAAGGTAGTTGGGAGAAATATCTACCTTTGGTTGAATTTGCCTACAATAACAGTTTTCAGTCAAGTATACAGATGGCACCGTACGAAGCCTTGTATGGTCGCAAGTGTCGGATTCCTTTATATTGTACTGAACATAGTGAGAAACAGATTCACGGAGTTGATCTAGTTAAAGAAACCAAAGAGAAAGTAAAAGTAATTCGTGATTGCTTGAAAGCTGCTTCAGATCGACAAAAGTCATATGCAGATTTAAAAAGAAAAGAGATTGCATTTCAGGTGGGTGATAAAGTGTTCTTGAAGGTGTCACCATGGAAGAAGATTCTGAGATTTAGCCGAAAAGGCAGGTTGAGTCCGCATTTTATTGGGTCATACGAGATTATTGAGAGGATTGGACCAGTGGCATATCGATTGGCATTACCGGTAGAATTAGAAAGAATTCCTAACGTGTTTCATGTATCAATGTTGCGACGTTATCATTCTGATCCTTCACATGTGATTTCTCCAACAGAAATTGAGATTCGATCAGACTTGACCTATGATGAGGAACCAATTAAGATTTTGGCTCGAGAAGTAAAACAGTTGAGAAAGAAAAGTATAGCTTTAATGAAAGTGTTATGACAAAGACATGGAGTAGAAGAAGCTACGTGGGAACCGGAGGAAGCCATGAGGAAACAGTACCCAAAGCTTTTTACCGGTAAGATTTTCAGGGACGAAAATCCCTAAAGGGGGGAGAGTTGTAACAGCTCGATTTAGGGCCAAAATGGAACAGTGGTTTCGAAACCACGAATCCTAGGTTGAAAAAAAAATTATTTTGATTAAGTTTTAGTGTTTATATTATGATTGCATAATCGTGTGAAAATTTTGTTACGAAATTTTATCGATTGGGTGTTTATTTGACGTTTAGTACTAAATTGAAATAGGTGAAAAATATGTGTGTTCTTGCTCATAAAGTACTTGATTGAAATGGGGGTTTTAAGTAGAGGTCCTTAAATGGAAATTAGACCATTATACTTTATATGGACAAAAATTTGCACATGGATGGAATTTTTAGAAAGTTTAGTAGTAAGGGCATTTTGGTCGTTTGCATAATAAATGAAATAAAATGGGAAAAATAACACAAAAATGTCTTCATCTTCATTTAGCTTGGTCGAAACTTGCATGTTCTCCATAGCTAGGGTTTGTTTCAAGCTTTCAAGCTCAATAATCAAGAAAGGCGTGGAATCGACCTCGAACGGGGGAAGGAAAAGGTTTTGGACTAAATTGCAAAATTTCCATATTTTGCACCGGGGTAAGTTTGATGTAAGTAATACATTAACTTCATTTACATTTTTATATTTCAGCCTATTATATATATTTTAGCTGATTTTGAAGCATAAATCGACTATTGGAAGAATGGAAATAAGTAATAGAGAGAAAAATCCTGGTTGAACATTCGAAAAGATTGAATAATATAGATGGAGCATAGCTAGGTCACATGTATGGTGCTGAGTGCACATCATGTGTACAAGAGAGCTACGAGATACTATGTAGTAGCTAGGTCACATGTGTGATACGAGATGTATCCTATGTAGACAAGAGAGCTACAGGAGAGATAAATGTAGCTAGGTCGCATGTGTGACTCCAAGTGAAGGACACCATGTAGACAAGAAAGCTATGAGATAAATTGGCTAGGTCACATGGGTGGTACTAAGTGTTCACCATGTGTACAAGAGAGCCGAATTATATGGAATATGACGGTGGGGCTGTGTGCTGAAACCATCAAGTATCGAGGATTGATCCGAATTGTTCAACGAGATTGTTTTAAGGTGACATTGTAATCATGGACCTATACTTGTGATGTATGAAATGTGGTGAAAATGAATTGTGATATGCATGTTAAAATGAGGTTAATACAAAGAAAGTGTGAAAGAGTGAATTAGCAATAATACTGTTTTGGACAGTCACAGTGACGTGAATTTGAAAAATCACCAAAAATAGTAGGAGTTTAATTAGAGGCTGAATAAGATATGAAATTAAATCTTAATGAGTCTATTCCAATGTAAAAGAAACAGAGCAAGTAAAGGAACTCTATATTTTGAGATATTTATATTTGTGTGTGACTCACTCTGAATGACTATGTGATCCCTATTCTAATTTTGAAAAATCAGTAAAAATTGTACAAAAGAAAATTAGGAAATATAGTTTATATGTATAGATTTCTTATTGAGTCTAGTTTTAAATTAAGTAGATTTCATGGATATTTGAATTGTGTACTGGGAGAAATTCAATTCATAGTGAACAGAGGTCAGATCAGTCGAGCTGTATAACAGGAGAAACTTTAACTAATAAACTATACTAATTGGCTGGACCAAAAATTCTAGAAAAATTTTAGTAAGAAGTAATATAAGTCTGGTTTCAGGAAAATTTTACAGATTTTAATTTCGAGTTTTTTAAGTCGAGTTATGATTTATTTAGTGAATATGATGCAGGAGAGACAGCTTGACCAAAGTAGAGTAAATAGTAAAATTAAAAAGTAGATACACTTGAGTTATTGTGTAAACATATTAAATTCTTTATTCATTATTTATATACTTGCTTACTAAGCTATAAGCTTACTTTCTTTTCCCTCTTTTGTCTTATAGTGTCGTCCAGCTTGCACAGGAGTCAAGGATCATTGAAGATCTTCCTACAATATCAATACTTTTGGGTATTTGAACTGAACATTTTGAATTATGGCATGTATAGTAGACTTAGTTATTTTTTACATGTCATAATTGTCTAGGTTTAAAATATTAATTATAGTATCTGACCGATTATTTTGTACGAAGCCTTTGAAATTGGCTAGTATTGTTAAAGGCATATGTTATAATGATTCATGATCTAATTGCACGCTATATTTATGTCTCGGTTTTATTAAATAGTATGTACTATGATTTGTTAATACCTTGTACCCTGTTCCGACGACGGATACGGGTAAGGGGTGTTACATATACCATGGCCCGTAGCCAAATTAATGTAACTTATCTGAAGAACTGTTATCATGGCCGGAAGCCAAATCAGTAAAATACGCACCCGAAGTGCTAATATCATGGCCCAAAGCCAACTCAGCATATCACTTACTGACATGTCAATAGTATCCAAAACTATTTTAAGATTCAAGAGCTTTCACCCTTTCTGTTTCTATCATCGAATGCATTCGTAGAGCCATTTTCACAATTCATACATTATCCATAATCCTGTTTTAACAATTAATGCAATATTAAAGCATTTTAACATGCATTTATAATGTAATCATCACATACGAACTTACCATATATTCAAAATTGACGGATCGGGTCAACTACTCAATAACCTTGCTTTTCCCCCGATCTAAATCTGAATTCTTTCTTTCTTGATCTATATGAATTAAAAATTAACTTATTTATTCATCCACTCATTCAATTAATCCAAAAATACACATTTGGGCATTTTTACGTATTAGCCCCTAAACTTTCGCATTTAATCAATTTAGTCTCTATTTCACAAATACACAAAATTCACACACTTCAACAAAAACCATGCTTGGACGAATTATATATAGGTCCCTAGTAGCCCAAAACTTTCATTTATTTCACATTTCAATCACACAATTTGCACATTTCACAATTTAATCCCTATTATACATTTTCATCAAAAATCACTTAACAAAACATGTAAAACTATCATCAAGCTTTCATATTTCAACATTAAACATCAAAGAACAAATAGATTCAACAATGGCAACTCTCAAAATCTTTAACAGATTTGAAATTAAATGTATGGGCTAGCTAGATTGAGCTACAACGATTACAAAAACATAGAAATCATAAAAAATCGAGCTAAAACCGTACCTTAATAAAGCTAGGAGTGTGCCGAACCTTAGAAATCTTCAAACCCTTTCTTTATTTTCTATTTTTGATTGCTAAAAGATGAATGAAATGCATTTTGGCTTTGTTTTATTACATTATAACTTAATTACTAATTTTACCATTATAACCTTTGTTCCAAACATATAGAAACATATAATGGATGGCCATAATTGTCCACTTACACTAATGATGGACTAATAACATTATAAGGACCTTTAATTTAATTGATCATAGCAATTAAGCACTTTAAACAAATAGTATGCAACTTTTGCATTTTACGCAATTTAATTCTTTTTATCAAATTAACCAACCAATCGATAAAATTAGCTCACGAAATTTTCACACATATCAAATAACATGCTGTAAATACCGAAAATAATATTAAAATAATTTTTCAACATTGGATTTGTGGTTTCAGAACCACTGTTCTGATTTAGCTAAAACTGAGCTGTTACACACATAACGCTTAGTAAGTTCATATAAAATAAAACATAACTTACTATTCATTTGCATAACATAAAGTATAAGCGTAATACAACCCAAACCACAAGCTTGGCACAAGCCTATATATCATCATCAATACACAAGTTAGTGTGATTGTACATGGTTCAAATGAATTCATCTGCAATAAGAAACTTGCACATGTGTTCATATCATTTAGATAATCATTCCTTTTCATAAATTCGTGATACATCACATTTGAACACTTACCTTTTTCATTTCCTTTTCATACCCATTGAACCACCTAGAATATCACTAGATACATGGGAAAGCTCACATGAAGTGTGCTTAAACATATAACTGTAACCTTTCCTTTACATCATTGCTCACACAAGCTATGAAATGGGCAAGTTCACACAAGCTATGGGTTGGAATGTAAGCTACACGGTGTTACTCACACGAGCTGTGAAGTATCTGCAACAAATGCATGACCTCAACCATCGGTAGGACATTCAAGACCAGCATCTGAAACATGAAATTCTTAATGACATGTCATTTTTATCCTACGAATTCCTAAGGTTCAATTGGAACTCAACATCTGTCAAATCATCATAGCTTTGGTATGATTATACATCAATCCATTTACATTAAGATAACATAATAAACATTCAAATTAACAACATTAATACGATAACTGTTCATACGAACTTACCTCAACAACTAGGGCGTAGAAGTTAAATGAGTTACTCAAAAGCTTTTGCTTTGCCTCGATCTAGATCCGTACGTGGTCTATCTTGATCTAGACAGATGAATTTTAATCCATTTAATATCTCTAGTATTCAGTTTAGTCCACATTTCATATTTATGCAAAATTGCTATTTTTCCTTAACATTTTAACTTTTTACAATTTAGTCCTTAAGCTCATAGATTGAAATTTAAGAATTTTAATCCCCCATTCAAGCTAACTAAATTCATTAGGGACTTATATCAACCCATACAAACCATCATTTCATAAAGTTTCCATGAAATTTTACTATTTTTACAAACCAATCCCTAAATGCAAATTTCATCAATAATCACTTTACAAAACTTATTTATTTATCAACAAGGATTCATAATCTACCATTTAACATCAAGAATCATACAAAAACATTCATGGTATAACCCTCAATCTTTAATAGTTTTACAATTTGACCCCCAGGCTAGCTAGATTAAGCTAAAACGACTTCAAAAACATAAAAATCATTAAAAACGGAGTAGGAAAACATACCATGCAAGCAAAGAGACTAGACTGAATTCTCCAAACCCTAAAATGGTGTTTTGGTTCTTCAAATTCGATGGTTATATGCTTTTAGAAAGATGATACTATCTTTTCTTAGTTTAATTTTAACTTTAATTACCAAATTACCATTTTACCCTTTTAAAACTATCAAAATTTCATTAAAACCTTACCATGACTTTCCACTAACTACTCAAATGGTCTAAATACCATCTAAGTCCTTTCACCTTAAAATTTCATAGCCATTTGACCCTTTTAGCTAATGGAACTTTACTTACACTTTTTACGATTTAGTCCTTTTCACTTAATTAATCATGCAAACATCAAAATTTCTTAAAGAAATTTTAATATGACCTTACTAATATCTCATAGATATTAAAATAATAATAAAATAAAAATTTAATCTTCAATTTTGTGGTTTGAAAACCACTATTCAGATTTCACTAAAAACGGGTTGGTACACTATCATTCATAAGAGTTAGCATGGACTATTATCCAAGTAAGAGACTACATGAGATTATTCTTATGTTCATACTATGAGAGTTGTATGAAGTAGTTATATCAATCAAAAATCGCAAGAATCTTTTTCACGTATGGGCCTGCCAAGGACTATATTTAAATTGATAGTCCACAATAACTATTCGCCAAACAAGAGTATGGAAAAAGCTATTAATTAAAATGAAGTTCACAAGTAGGAACCTGTGGGTTTGAATCTATAACATCCAGGCCCTATCCGATCTCCGAATTTAGGTATGAAGTGCCACATTGAAACAGATCTTACTTAACTACATAGTTTTAAACTTCATAACTTTGAAGACTGGTTTATTCTAGTTACAATAAATACTTACTACAATCGAAACCTTAAAATTTCATAAAAGTTATTGACTCAAAATTTCATATTTTAAGAAAAATTGTATAGATACAATATGTTTGACCTTGAGGCGAAGCTTTTGAAGGTACCCCTTCCTATGTGCATGGAACTTTACTGAAGATGATTCAGGATCTAACATGGTCAGGCTGAGTCCCTCATCGAGTTTCTTATTCCAAGAATCTTGTATCCACATGTCAAAACCCTTGTAAGTTCAAATGAACCTAGTAAGTTTCTTTACTGCAATACTCGAAAATAGACCCCATCTTGCATAGGTTTTAAAAAAAAAGAACCAAATGCATTACTCCTCAATCGACTTCCACCTTTCTTTAATGAAGGATTGATTACTGAGCGATTGCTACCTGGTCGACTTATGACCCTTCTACTAAGTTTGGTGCATTCGAGATGAACGCCATTGTGACATCCCTAAATCGACCCTAGTCAGAAAGTGGTTTCGGGACCACCAAACCGAGTCATAATAATAATTAACCATCATAATTGATGCTCATTATATGTATATATGCATGTGTGAAAATTTCGTGTTTGGATTTTGTTAATAGTAAGTGAATTTTTATCAAATAGGACTTATGTGAGAAAATTTAGAAATGTGCTAGGCAATTGTAAGGTGGCCTATTAATACATGTGGGAAAATAGTTGTCCTTGCATGTCAAATAACCCACTTCCTAAGGTGAGTGGCCGGCCATGACAAGAATATGGGCAAGGGAATATGTTTCCAACATGTTTAGTTAGTGGATTATGTAGAAAAAAATAAAGAAATGAAAAAAAAAATGAGCATGGATGCCCCCCCCCTTTGTTGCCGTGAGTAGAGGAAAAAGAAAGGAAAAAAATTGTTCATCCATTCTCAAAATCTTGGCTGAAAATACTAAGGGAAAAAGGAAGGATTTTTGCTTCATGCTTGGTTTAGAAGAGAACTAGAAGGAGATTTGGTCATACTTGTGTCAAGATTAAGGTATGTTTGAGGTTGTGTCATGAGATTCATGCATGTTTTAGTTGCTAACTTGATGTTCATGTTAGCCCATGGTTCAAATCCTTGTTATGCCATGGAAATGGTATTTGGCCAAGGTTGATATTGTGTTAAAGCCATTGCATGCTAAATGTGAAGCTTGTTGATGATACATGTAATGATGGATTGACTACTCTTGAAATTTCTTTTAGCATTCTTGAGTAAGACATGGAGTTTTCTTTGTTTAACCATGACCAAAAATTGAAAGGGGATGGTGTGGGATGTATTCGCCATGGCATGCTCATAAGTGCGATTTATGCTTGTTGCATGATAGGTAAAAATTTGTGTTTTGATATATGTGTATATGTGTTTGTACATGATGTTACAAATGGATGTGAAAATATATGCTAGATTGGGAAAATTTGATTAAATGTTCATGAGATGAAATTAGGTGATTAAAAGATGTTAGTTGACATTGTACATGTATATATATTCGGCCATTAAAGTGAGTATGTAGGTAATGTTGAATCAAGTTTTTGGTGCATATTCGGTTAGGTGTATAATCGACCAAATGGGCGATTAGTAAGAATGGTTGCCGAATATACAAGCATACATATGCATGTGTAGTTGAATTATGAATGTTTAGCAAGATGGTTAAACTAGTGATTTATTGATTAAGCTCAAGGAGTTAAAGAAGGAGAATCAAGCAAGGGAAAGACGAAGGTCATCAAGTAGCCGACTTGGAACTATTTTACCCAACACGAGGTAATTCATTAAGCACGTATTTGATATTGCTTAAATGATTGTAAAATTTATGCAATTGTGTTTAATGGGATGATGTATATATATAAATGAAAATGTATGTGTATGGAGTGATGACAATTGTTGAATGTAAAAGAAATAGTGAAATGTGTAGAAAGTTTGCTTTCGCACTAAGTGTGCGGGCAATACGTGTACGGTGACTAGATTGGCACTAAGTGTGCGTGCTGGAAATATATGGCACTAAGTGTGCATGCTGGAAATATATGGCACTAAGTGTGCGAGCTCAAGGGCATGGCAATCGTGTGTGGGCTTAAATCGCATGGCACTAAGTGTGCGAAATCGAGTATTAAGCACTGTGTGTGCATACTATATATATATATAAATATCTCCAATCGAACAATTATATGGAGGGTGTGTCTCCATCGAGTGAGTATGGACAGCGGATCGGTAAGCACCTTGAGCTCATGACGAATAGGTAATACGCTCATGCTTGGGGTTGAATTTGGTAAGCCTTAAATCTATGTGATGATTGAAATTGTATGGTTGTGCTGGAAAATGAGTTAATGTGTAAAATGCTTCGATTATCTTGTTGTGTAGAATATGAAATGTGGATGTATGAATTGGTACAGATTGGACCGAAAGGTCCGAGGTATTATGGTATAGATTCGATATGGACGAGTACCTAGCCTCATTTGTTGTACATGTAGTAGTAACTTTATCGATGGATTGACGAATGCTTATGACTTACTGAGTTGTAAACTCACTCGTGTTTTCTTGTCACCCATTTTAGGTCTCTTGGACTCGTATTGTTGCGTTTCGGAACCGTCGTCAAGTCATCACACCGGCTGAAATCTTGTGGTATTGTTTTTGTTGTTGAAGAACATTTGGCATGTATAGGCTATTATATTTTGTCGAATTGTGGGTTGTAAATTTTAAGCCATGTGAAAATGGCCTATGTGGTCGTCGAGTGGGATGCTAGAACCTATAGCCACGAGTCTTAGAAACTCAAATTTTGTTAAGGTGGCCATAATTTGTGTCATGTATGATGGATGATTAAGGCCAAGGAAAAATTCATGAAATTGGCATAGTCTACTGCAGTAACTGTTGCGGACAGCAGCAGTGAGATGAGATTGAAAAATCACTAAAATAGTAGAAGTAGAATTAAATAGTGAGTAAATTATGGAACTGATCCTTGATGAATCTATTTTATATGGACGAAACGAAACGACCATATGAGCAGTATACTGGGAGATATTAAAGTTCTCGTGAGACAGGGCCAGAACGATTTCTGGGTCCCCTGTCGCGACTTTGAAAATTTACCATAAATTATCCAGAAAGAATTAGGAGTCATGCCTTATATGTACAGATTCCATTTTGAGTCTAGTTTCATTAGAAACAAACGGCACCAGTATTAAAGCCCTGTACAGAAAGATATTCAAGTTGTAACGCGCGGAGGTCAGAGCAGTCGATCCCTGTAACATGGGTGACTTTAACTAATAAACTGTACCAATTGGCCCAACCAAAAATTCAAAAATAAATCCATGGATGGGTATATGAGTCTAAATTCAGGAAAATTTACGAAACCAGTTTCCGAGTTTTGGAACTCGAGATATGATTTTAAGGCGACGGTGACGCAGTTTTCCAGCCTGTCCAGAAATGCCAAATTGGTCGGTACTTTAAGAGGATTTGTCTCGTTAACCCTCGTGTCCGGCTAATCGGCGTCGGTCATGAGTTAGGGGTGTTACAATTTTATTGGTATCAGAGCTATGGTTTAGTCGGTTCTAGGACTACCATAGCGCGTGTGAGTCTAGCTATACATGCCAAATTGATAGTGCTTAATAATGTGATGACTTCTGACGGTTGAAATTTTTGTTTTGATTAGCGATAGAACCCGGTAGAGAGACCCTTGGCGGATGACGTTGAAAGTGTAGCGGCTGCTCCTGCGCAAGGGACACCGCTGTTGAGCCTCGGTCATCCGCGAATAATCAAAATGAAGGCGAAACAAGCCTTCTTCACTATGATGAATGAGTGGGTCGCGCAATATGCCCGAACCAACCCGGCTGTCCAACCATTCCCGAATTTAAATACTCCACCCCAAGAGCCCGCAATGCCTCCAGTTACTGATCCTATGAGGCTGAGTAAACCACCTGTGGACTTGATTAGGAAGCGTGGGGCCGAGGAGTTCAAGGCCATAGTTACTGATGATGCCGAAAAGGCCGAGTTCTGGCTCGATAACACCATTAGAGTGTTAGATGAACTGTCATGCACACCCGACGAATGTCTTAAATGTGCTATATCCTTGTTGCGAGACTCAGCTTACTATTGGTGGAGGACTTTAATTTCCATAGTCCCAAATGAACGAGTTACTTGGGATTTCTTCCAATCCGAATTTCAAAGAAATATATTAGTCAACGGTTCATCGATCGAAGCGTAAGGAATTCTTGGAACTCAAGCAAGGCCGGATGATCAGATCTGAATCTGAACATGAGTTCGTAAGACTTAGTCGGTATGCTCTGGAGTGTGTGGCTGATGAGGTTGCGATGTGCAAAAGATTTGAAGAAGGATTGAATGAAGAGTTAAAGTTACTAGTGGGAATTTTGGAGATAAAGGAGTTCGTGACACTAGTCGAACGAGCACGCAAGGCGGAAGAACTTGGGAGGAGAAGAAGAAGGCTGAATTTGAAGCAAGAGATTACCGTAAAAGATCGATTTAGTAAAGCTCCGTTCTCGGCTGTAAAGAGGTTCGTGGAGGACACCAAGAAGTCGAGGACGATCGCAGAATTTCCATTAGAGCCCCACCATTGACGGACTCCGAGCTACTTGATAGCTAGTGTGGGCAATAATCGCCAAGAGAGACCCGAATGCCCCCAATGTGGAAGACGACACCTAGGTGAATGTTGGGGTAAGTCTGCTAATAGGGCTCATTATGGATGCGGTTCAAGGACCACTTCATTAGAGATTGCACGAGCTAGATGAGAGGAATAAGACGCAAGGTGCAAGACCTAGTGGAACGACGGCTGGAGGTAGGCCCCGAGAATCTCTGGAGGTAGGGGTGGTAATCGAGAGGAGCCTCTAATACTGGCCGTCCGATCCGAGACCCGTGCTCGCTAGAGCATATGCCATCCGCGCACGAGAGGAGGCATCCTCCCCGACGTTATCACCGGTACTTTTACTCTCTTTGATACTATTGTGATTGCATTGATTGACCCCGCTCTACTCACTCATATGTATGTGAAACCTTAGCATCCAAGAAGACTCACCGTTGAGTCTACCGAGTTCGTAATTCGAGTGTCAAACCCTTTGGGTCAATACGTGCTTGTTGATAAAGTGTGCAAGAGATGCCCCTAATAATTCGAGAATCTGCTTTTCCGCCGATCCGATGCTTCTACCATTTCATGAATTCGATGTTATTCTTGGTATGGATTGGTGACCGTACATGATGCAAAGGTGGATCGCAAAAGGAAAACCATTAATTTGAGGAGTGCAAATAATGAGGTAGTCCGAGTCGAGTCTCATCGATTTAAAAGGAGTGCCAAGAATAATATCTTCTATGACCGCTGAAGATATGTGAAAAGGGTGTGAAACATACCTTGCGTATGTGTTTGGGAGTAAAGAGACGGAAAGGAAACTCGAATCGGTACCAGTGGTTTGTGAGTATTCGGATGTTTTTCCCGAGGAGTTACCGGATTGCCACCGGTTCGAGAAGTGGAATTCGCATCGGTTGTACCGGTACTACGCCGATTTCAATAGCCCCGTGTCGTATGGCATTAACTAATTAAAGGAATTGAAGGTTCAATTGCAAGAATTGACGGATAGAGGTTTCGCCGACCGAAGTTTTTCTCCATGGGGCGACTTTGTATTGTTTGTGAAGAAGAAGGACGGAACCATGAGGTTGTGCATCGACTATCGTCAACTCAATAAAGTGACGATAAAGAATAAATATCCATTGCCACGAATTGACGATTTGTTTGATCAATTAAAGGGAGCCTCGGTGTTTTCAAAGATAGATTTGAGGTCGGGTACTATCATTGAGGGTCCGAGAATCGGACATACCCAAAACCGCTTTTAGAACAAGGTACGGTCACTACGAATTCTTGGTGATGCCGTTTGGGCTCACTAATGCCCTCGGGTGTTTATGGATTTAATGAATAGAATTTTCAGGCCATACTTGGATCGGTTCGTAGTTGTATTTATCGATGACATTTTGGTCTATTCGAAGATGAAACCGAACATGCTGAACACCGAGGCTAGTGTTGCAAATCTTACGAGATAAGCGCTTATACGCAAAGTTCAAGAATGTGAATTTTGGTTGAAAGAGGTTAGCTTTTGGGGCACGTGGTGTCCGTGATCGGTGTCGGGTGGACTGAACAAAATTTCGCCATAGTCAATTGGAAACCTCCAAGGAATGTTACCGGTTAGGAGCTTTTTGGGCTTGCTTACACTACCGACGGTTTGTGAAAGGATTCTCGATGATAGCCACACCCATGACAAAACCGCTTGAAAAGATGTCAAATTTGAATGGACGGAAAAGTGTCGAAAAGTTTCGACCAATTGAAAACCCATTTGACTAAAGCTCCAGCTCTAGTACGTACTCGAATCGGCAAAGAGTTTGTCATCTATAGTGATGCCTCCCTACTTGGGTTAGGTTGTGTATTGATGCAAGAAGGTCGAGTTGTGGCCTATCGTCGAGACAATTAAAGCCACATGAGAAAAATTATCCAACCCATGACCTCGAATTGGTCGCCATCGTATTCACCTTAAAGATATGGCGACATTACTTATTTGGTGAGAAGTGCCAAGTGTATTCGGATCACAAAAGTCTCAAATATTTGATGACTCAAAGAGACTTAAATCTGCGACAAAGACGATGGCTCGAGTTGTTAAAAGATTATGAACTCGTTATTGATTATCACCCGAAAGGCCAATGTGGTTGCGGATGCCTTAAGTCGAAATCACCGCTTGTTTTACGAGCGATGAATGTACACTTGTCTATTCTACCCGACAATGTGTTAGTAGCCGAATTGAAGGCCAAACCATTGTTGGCTCATCAAATTCGGGAAGCTCAGAAAGTTGATGAGGAGTTGCTTGCAAAACGGGCTGAGTGTGTTCGAACAAGGAATCGAGTTTCAAATTGATGATGACGATTGTTTGAGGTTCGAAGTCGTCTGTGTGTTCCAAAGAATTGAACTTATTTCGATAATTCTAAATGAAGCCCATTGTAGTCGAATGTCAATCCACCCGGTAGTACTAAAATGTACAATGACCAAACGCCAATTTTGGTGGCCCGGTATGAAACGAGACATTTCTGAATTTGTTTCAAGGTGTCTGATATGTCAACAAGTGAAAGCGGAACATCAAGTGCCATCGGGATTACTTCAGCCGATCATGATACCCGAATGGAAATGGGATCGAGTCACAATGGACTTTGTATCCGGACCGCCATTGTCGATGAGTAAGAAGGATGCGATTTGGGTCGTTGTCGATAGACTAACTAAGTCGGCTCACTTTATCCCCGACGTCACGGATTTTTCAATGGACAAATTAGCGGAATTGTACGCTTTCTCAGTTGTGAGATTACACGGGTGCCTATTTCTATCGTGGTCGGATAGAGACCCAAGATTTACGTCGCGATTTTGGAAGAAATTGCAAGATGCTTTGGGTACCAAGTCGCATTTTAGCACCGCTTTTAGTCCCCAAACCGATGGTCAATCCGAACGGATAATTCAAATACTCGAGGATATGTTGAGATGTTGCATCCTTGAGTTTAGTGGTTCATGGAACGGTATTTACCTTTGATTGAATTCGCCTACAACAATAGCTTTCAATCAAGTATTAAGATGGCGCTTTACGAGGCTTTATACGGTCGTAAATGCCGTACCCATTATTCTGGACCGAACTTAGTGAAGGTAAATTCTTCGGTTAATTTGGTTAAGGATGCCGAGCAAAAGTTCGAGTAATTCGTGAAAGTTTGAAAGTCGCTCGGATCGCCAAAAGTCGTATGCGGATTTGAAAAGAAAAGATATTGAATATCGGGTTGAGACAAGGTCTTTCTCAAAGTTTCACCTTGGAAGAAGGTGCTTAGATTTGGTCGTAAGGGCAAATTGAGTCCGAGGTTTATCGGGCCATATGAAGTATCCGAACGAGTTGGGCCATCGATATCGATTAATTTTGCCCCCGAGCTCGAAAGGATTCACAACGTTTTCATGTCTCGATGCTTGACGATATAGGTCTGATCCATCGCACGTAATTGCTCCATCCGAGATTGAGATTCACCTAATTTGAGCTATGAAGAGGAACCGGTTCGCATTATGAGGCGTGAAGTAAAAGAGTTGCGAATAGGAAAATCCCGTTAGTAAAGGTGTTGTGGCATAAACACGGAATGGAAGAAGCCACTTGGGAACTTGAGGACTCTATGAAAGAGCGATACCCGAGCCTATTTACGGGTAAGATTTTCTGGGACGAAAATTTCTAAGTGGGGAGAGTTGTGACATCCCTAAATCGACCCTAGTCGAAAGTGGTTTCGGACCACCAAACCGAAGTCATAATAATAATTAACCATCATAATTGATGCTCATTATATGTATATATGCATGTGTGAAAATTTCGTGTTTGGATTTTGTTAATAGTAAGTGAATTTTTATCAAATAGGACTTATGTGAGAAAATTTAGAAATGTGCTAGGCAATTGTAAGGTGGCCTATTAATACATGTGGGAAAATAGTTGTCCTTGCATGTCAAATAACCCACTTCCTAAGGTGAGTGGCGGCCATGACAAGAATATGGGCAAGGAATATGTTTCCAACATGTTTAGTTAGTGGATTATGTAGAAAAAATAAAGAAATGAAAAAAAATGAGCATGGATGCCCCCCTTTGTTGCCGTGAGTAGAGGAAAAAGAAAGGAAAAAAATTGTTCATCCATTCTCAAAATCTTGGCTGAAAATACTAAGGGAAAAAGGAAGGATTTTTGCTTCATGCTTGGTTTAGAAGAGAACTAGAAGGAGATTTGGTCATACTTGTGTCAAGATTAAGGTATGTTTGAGGTTGTGTCATGAGATTCATGCATGTTTTAGTTGCTAACTTGATGTTCATGTTAGCCCATGGTTCAAATCCTTGTTATGCCATGGAAATGGTATTTGGCCAAGGTTGATATTGTGTTAAAGCCATTGCATGCTAAATGTGAAGCTTGTTGATGATACATGTAATGATGGATTGACTACTCTTGAAATTTCTTTTAGCATTCTTGAGTAAGACATGGAGTTTTCTTTGTTTAACCATGACCAAAAATTGAAAGGGGATGGTGTGGGATGTATTCGCCATGGCATGCTCATAAGTGCGATTTATGCTTGTTGCATGATAGGTAAAAATTTGTGTTTTGATATATGTGTATATGTGTTTGTACATGATGTTACAAATGGATGTGAAAATATATGCTAGATTGGGAAAATTTGATTAAATGTTCATGAGATGAAATTAGGTGATTAAAAGATGTTAGTTGACATTGTACATGTATATATATTCGCCATTAAAGTGAGTATGTAGGTAATGTTGAATCAAGTTTTGGTGCATATTCGGTTAGGTGTATAATCGACCAAATGGGCGATTAGTAAGAATGGTTGCCGAATATACAAGCATACATATGCATGTGTAGTTGAATTATGAATGTTTAGCAAGATGGTTAAACTAGTGATTTATTGATTAAGCTCAAGGAGTTAAAGAAGGAGAATCAAGCAAGGGAAAGACGAAGGTCATCAAGTAGCCGACTTGGAACTATTTTACCCAACACGAGGTAATTCATTAAGCACGTATTTGATATTGCTTAAATGATTGTAAAATTTATGCAATTGTGTTTAATGGGATGATGTATATATATAAATGAAAATGTATGTGTATGGAGTGATGACAATTGTTGAATGTAAAAGAAATAGTGAAATGTGTAGAAAGTTTGCTTTCGGCACTAAGTGTCGGGCAATACGTGTGTACGGTGATTTAGATTGGCACTAAGTGTGCGTGCTGGAAATATATGGCACTAAGTGTGCATGCTGGAAATATATGGCACTAAGTGTGCGAGCTCAAGGGCATGGCACTGTGTGTGGGCTTAAATCGCATGGCACTAAGTGTGCGAAATCGAGTATTAAGCAATCGTGTGCGTACTCTATATATATATATAAATATCTCCAATCGAACAATTATATGGAGGGTGTGTCTCCATCGAGTGAGTATGGACAGCGGATCGGTAAGCACCTTGAGCTCATGACGAATAGGTAATACGCTCATGCTTGGGGTTGAATTTGGTAAGCCTTAAATCTATGTGATGATTGAAATTGTATGGTTGTGCTGGAAAATGAGTTAATGTGTAAAAATGCTTCGATTATCTTGTTGTGTAGAATATGAAATGTGGATGTATGAATTGGTACGAGATTGGACCGAAAGGTCCGAGGTATTATGGTATAGATTCGATATGGACGAGTACCTAGCCTCATTTGTTGTACATGTAGTAGTAACTTTATCGATGGATTGACGAATGCTTATGACTTACTGAGTTGTAAACTCACTCGGTGTTTTCTTGTCACCCATTTTAGGTCTCTTGGACTCGTATTGTTATGTGCTCGAACCGTCGTTGAAGTCATCACACCGGCTGAAATCTTGTGGTATTGTTTTTGTTGTTGAAGAACATTTGGCATGTATAGGCTATTATATTTTGTCGAATTGTGGGTTGTAAATTTTAAGCCATGTGAAAATGGCCTATGTGGTCGCCGAGTGGGATGCTAGAACCTATAGCCACGAGTCTTAGAAACTCAAATTTTGTTAAGGTGGCCATAATTTGTGTCATGTATGATGGATGATTAAGGCCAAGGAAAAATTCATGAAATTGGCATAGTCTACTGCAGTAACTGTTGCGGACAGCAGCAGTGAGATGAGATTGAAAATCACTAAAAATAGTAGAAGTAGAATTAAATAGTGAGTAAATTATGGAACTGATCCTTGATGAATCTATTTTATATGGACGAAACGAAACGACCATATGAGCAGTATACTGGGAGATATTAAAGTTCTCGTGAGACAGGGCCAGAACGATTTCTGGGTCCCCTGTCGCGACTTTGAAAATTTACCATAAATTATCCAGAAAGAATTAGGAGTCATGCCTTATATGTACAGATTCCATTTTGAGTCTAGTTTCATTAGAAACAAACGGCACCAGTATTAAAGCCCTGTACAGAAAGATATTCAAGTTGTAACGCGCGGAGGTCAGAGCAGTCGATCCCTGTAACATGGGTGACTTTAACTAATAAACTGTACCAATTGGCCCAACCAAAAATTCTAAAAATAAATCCATGGATGGGTATATGAGTCTAAATTCAGGGAAAATTTACGAAACCAGTTTCCGAGTTTTGGAACTCGAGATATGATTTTTAAGGCGACGGTGACGCAGTTTTCCAGCCTGTCCAGAAATGCCAAATTGGTCGGTACTTTAAGAGGATTTGTCTCGTTAACCCCTCGTGTCCGACACCGGCGTCGGTCATGAGTTAGGGGTGTTACAGCCATCCTCGTAGAGTCTCACTTTTCCTTTCACCCTTCATGTCATGAATATCTTTTTAGTTTTATCCTATCTCATAGACACCATAGCTCTAACGAATACTAGAGAAGAGCCACGCCGCATTGGAGGTCTTAACCTTGTTTCATCATTTTTACTTTTACCCTACACCCTGGTTGTAATGTTGTTTGGATTACTCCTTTGTAATACGCCCTAGTTGTGATATATTGCTTTTAAAGTGAAACATACTTGTCTATAGAGGACCATTCAGGCCTACAATATCAAACAAAATATTGTCTTGACACCATTCATGTCTCTTTTAAGATGTTTCACCTACAGCTCTAACTCTAGAGGTTTATTCCCACAAAAGCTTTTCCTCAAGAGAAATAGTTTTGATAGATAAATTAGTCATATGAATACTCTTTTTGGGTATGACTTTCTCTTTCTGATCCAAGTTTCATTGAGTGACCTCTGGTGGTCCTTAATGACGAATCCTTTACTACAAATCCTTAGATACATCATCTCTCATTTGTCTTTTCCCTATTCATTACTACTACATCATTTCCCCTATCTAAATCTTTTTGGGTTGCCACCCATATGCCTTTTTGGCTTTCATATCTACTATTTTGGTAGTCTTCCCCATTTTTATTACGTTTTTCATTCATCGACACGATCTTTACACCTGCTGGCTAACTATTTCTTAACCACACTTTCATTTTTCTTCTAACCCTTTTTCCTTGTTTGCAGGATTTGTCACGGTTACTGTCCTGGTTATCGACCCATGTTTATTGTTTCAACAAACTACATTATGTTGCCACAACTATGTTGTGGTCTTACACAACATGATCCCATGTTTAACGTCCTGGCATGTTTAATGTCCTTGCAGACTACTTCATGTTTATTGCCTCGATGGACTCCTTAGTTTATCAGTTCTATGTTGCCTTGAAAGATTAGGAAAATCATAGACAACAGGGTGAGACGATTACCCGAGTCAGTATTTAGGGAAAAAAGTGTTGATTGTGTCGAAATAAATATGCATATTTTATTATGCCCAATATTATTCCCACGATTATCTGAAAAATATAAATTTATTCACATTTGAAAACCTAGATATGGAGGGAATAATCAATTATTGGAAGGAGGACGTGACAAGTAGACTCGCAATGCCAACACCGAGGTGCCTTTAAAATTCAACACAACCATCATGCTCCTAATGGGAAAAAAATGTGGATGCAATTTATTTGCACCCACTCGACACCTACACCCAATGCTTCTGACGTTACTGCATACAGGGTGATTATGCTTTATGTAGTTTTACATAAAGAATAGATTTGCATCAACCATTGGATCTATGAAGAGATGATGAAGCAAACAAAGTATGTAATTTTTGCACTTGATCACAACACTATGCAAACGAGTTGAATTTCCCATTTCTCTTGTTGAACCATTCATGTGACCGACAAGGAGAATAATTGGGGACAACATGTACAGACAGTTTTTTGAACTTTAAAGGAAGCAAAAGCAAGAATAGTGAACAAAACATAGGAAGGATTCCCATAGATTGGGTAAAAGGACAGATGGTGGGATGGACAAACATGTCAAATTGTAAATGGCAAACACGTTGGATGCAATACATGGGTGATATTTTGATTCGCATTGTGGAATAGAATGGATGGCTGACACCAACGCCACTACCAGACATGTTAGTGAGATTTCTACTAGCGGGCAAAGAAGAAGTCGACGAGGATGAGTTAGAGCCTGATTCGACTAATTTTGAATAATTTTTAATTTATTTTCAATTTGAAATTGTACTCTATTTATTTGGAACTTTGATATTATATATATTGCATTTAGTTTTTCTCAGTAGGAACCCCAAATTTTTGAAGGCACTACATGATTGAGCAAAAATCGAAAGGCAGAGTAGTTCCACCAATTGTATTGCACGAGTCATGCCAATTAGGTAATATCTTTCCTTTATATTTTTAATTGCACATTAGGGACAATGTGTCAAATAAAGTTTGGGGTGACTTAGGAAAATCTTATTTTTTTCTTTTTATATTATTTTATATTATTTTTCTTTATTTTAATAGCTTTTAAATTTTTATTATTGCATGTTTTCTATGTGCTTGATTTGTAGAAATAAAAGTGATTGGTTAGGAGTATGTTAATAGGATTTATGGATAAATTGTAAATTTAGTTTGATAATAATTGATTCTAAATTTTTATTTTAGACTACTTAGTTTAATTATTACAATGTGAATAGATTTAAGATGTTAAGTATACCATATGATAAATAGGTATATAAATAGCATGTGTAACATCCCTTACCCGTATCCGATGCCGGGACAGCGTTCGAGGCGTTACTGGATTTAAACATTCACAACATGCAAAACCGGCCCACAAAATTTTTGCCCAAAATTAAAACATCTCAAACACATGCATATCATCCCTTATACAGGCCTTCAAAGCCTATAACATACATCAGGGTGGTTCGGGACTAAAATGAAAACTTTGAAAATCTTTGGGCAACTTAACCAATTTTCTTGCTTTGGAGAGTCACACGCCCGTATGGGTTGGGCCGTATGGTCACACATGTCTGTTTTTGCTTGGGACACGCCCGTGTCCTTAGCTCGTGTAACTCTCTGTTTATGACGTCAGCCAAACAAATTGATCCATACGGTCTGTAACGCCTCAATTTTTGGGTTTTCTATGTTTCTGTGATTTTTAAAATTTGTGTGTGTTCTGGTTTGTTAAAATATATATTTTAGTAGGTTACTGGGCCTTTGGAAGGCCCAAACTTAAGTTAAATCCGTGGTAGTCTTTGAAATTTTAATTTTATGAATAGGTGATGCAATTGGCGTTTGGACTTTTAAGAGTAAAGGGGTAAAAGATGACACAAAAAGGAGTGTGGTGTAGTGGCAAAGTGGCGCCACTTAGGGGACAAGGAAGTGACGCCATAGAGGAAGCAAGGGGTCCAAGGTTTAAGTCTTGGCTCTTGCAATATATTTTGGTTTTTCTTTTCAATAAATCTGGAAGCAAGTAGGTGTGTGCTTTAAAGTTTAATGTGTTGGATTTATGACACAAATGAGTTGATGGCCTAGTGGTGGTGGCATGAGTTGGCATGTGAGAGGACTTTGGTTCGAATCCCTTGGCACGCAAAGGTTGATTATTTTGCTATGTTGGGACGGTAAGAGTTGGTGTTGGTTTTAAACTCTGGTGATGAAGGGATCCCACATCGGGAAGCTAACATAAGAGTAGATGGAGAGCTGGCTTTAAATAGAGCAAACCATGAGGAGCGTAGGCATACCCTTCTTAGTTGATCCTTTTCGCTTTGTGACGTGTTCGTTTGGGTTGGGCGTCAGCTAAGAGTGTTTGGAGCACGGATTAACTGCATCTCCTAATAGGATTATCGCGTGGGAGATATCATTATCAATCGTCATCAACCAGGATTATCGCGTGGGAGATAACGTCATCAATCATCATCAACCAGGTGTGTAAACGACACCCTCCCTTAGACTGAATCGGTAAAAGCTGAAATACCGAAACGTTGGTATTTTGTGAACTCGCAAGCGTACGAGTGCTCGTGAGATAGTTGTTAATGAATATGGTGCATTTGGATGATTAGAGTGCAGAGTGTGAATTTTCGTGCACAATGGTATTTTTGAGCTTAATGGGCCGAAAATGGGCCAATGGGCCAACGGGCCCACTTTGGTAAAAAGACGAGGTAAGTACTTCTGATTACTTGGTAAACGTTAGAATGAGCATGAAACCTTAGCAATAGGTAATAATTATTGAAATACCCTTATGAATGCAAAATTATGATTTTACCCCTAGGGTTATTTTTTTCTGAAAAGCATGATGCTCTGTTTCTGTATACGTATGCCATGACATATTATTTCTGTTGCATGGGACATGGGTTTATATTGATCGAGGAAGCGTTCTGGCAGCCTCGCTACAATCTGGTGGCTTCGCCACATATATATATGTTCTGGTGGCCTAGCCACAATATCTGTATCTGGTGACTTCGTCACAATATCCGCGACCTCATTGCAATTTCTCCGTGTGTAGCGGTTGGGTGGGTCGAGTAGTCTCCACACATGGTGTAAGGCTGGTACGAGGGTGTTATGGATGGCTCTAGGCTGGGATTTCTGCATTCATGATATATTTGTTCTGTATCTACTATGGCCCTATGGGTTTCATTCTAATTTCTGTACTGGGCCAAGGCCCAGATAAGTCTGACTCTGAGGTTTGATCTATTTTAGGCTATGGTTGGGTTATGTTACACACTAAGTTTACCGAACTCACCCTTTATTTTCATCTCTGCAGGAAATCCCCAACCATAGTGGGCTTGGAGCTGTGAGGGATTCGGAGTGGCCACATCATCTACAAAGTTAGTTTTTCTAAGTTAGTTTATTTTTTTTTTTCTGATTATATTTATACTCTGACGAAACTGCTAGTGTTAGGCTGCGCGGGTTTTCAAAATTAATGAACGTTTTCAAGACTTAACAAGCACAACAAATGGATAGCCTAAAGATTGATAAATCAACTTTTCATTCAACCGCTGGTTTTACAAAGACCACCCCAATCACTCAAACCAACGAATGCATACTAAGTCGTAAGTCCATGTGACATGTCAGATTTGGCCATAATGTCTGGGCCAGGTTCGGGGTGCTACATTTGGTGGTATCAGAGCCAAGTTGCAACAACTCGACTGTGGAATGGGTCTAAAAAAATAGAGTTTGTAAAGAAACACTGAATAAAGGTTTTCGAAAATTATCTTTTTTGGAACTTGATTATAAATTTTTTTCGAGAATGTTTCCAATATTTGTTCTTTACAAATAGATGATTTTAAAGATTAAAATAGGTTTTCTAAAATTAGGTTTTTTTAGAAGGTGGCACACCGAATCTCTGGCCCAAGTCTGTAAGTTTTCTGAGCCTTTCTGATTGTTTTTGAAATATCTGTTATATGCTTGTACAAAACCTTATCATGGTACTTTAGTTAGGGTAACACTGGAACTATAGAAACTCTAATAAGTAAACTAAGACTGTAGCTAGGCTACCACAAGAGGAAACAAACTCAAACTCTGAATTACCATTATTCATAAGACATCTGTAACAAACACTAAAATATTAAACTGATTCATAAAATTCTTAATCAGATAATACGAAATAAGTACACGAGCAGTTCGTTGAAGAGGCTGTGGACGTGGCCGAGGTAATGCTCAGGCTGAATCTTCGTCTTTAGGACATGTGCCGACAGCAGATGCACCGTACCACCGCAATGAGGTAGAGTCTCATGATCAAGGTGCTGGGACGATGCTCATCCCGTGCAATGCTCTAAGTTTTGGAAAGGGTTGTTTGGGGCAAATCGGAAACAAAATTGGGGTCTATTTACGAGCGGCTCCGCCAATGGAGCAGAGATATTTAGGGGTGTATCTGGTGTAGCTCTGAATGTGGCTGAGTATTGGTTAGAAGCCACAGAGCGGATTATGAATGATTTGGACTTCTTTGTGGAGCAGAAGCTGAAGGGAGCCATATCGTTACTCAGGGATGAGGTTTATCAGTGGTGGCTCACGGTGAGAGATGGAACTCCTGCTGACGGTGTGACTTGGGAGCTGTTTAAGATAGCCTTCAAGGGAACGTATGTTGGGGCTAGTTACGTGGACGCTCGCCGGAAAGAATTTTTGAACCTGGTCTAAGGGAGTAAGTCAGTGGCTGAGTATGAGTCTGAGGTTCTGAGACTGAGCTGGTATGCTTCTGGGATTGTCACTACAGAGTATGAGCGTAGCGTACGCTTCGAGGATGGTCTGAAAGATGAACTTAGGGTGCTGATTGCTCAGCAGAGGGAGCGTAACTTCGCTGCTTTAGTGGAGAAAGCTAAGATAGCTGAGGAAGTGAAGCATACAGAAAGACAGAATCGTGAGAAAGATCAGAACCATTTTAGGAGAGATTCAGGACTTTCAGGTGGTATGAACAGGAATGTTAAGGGAGCAAGGGTAATGGAGCCAGTTCGAGTAGTACCGATGAATGCTGTTAGACCATAGGGTTGTAGGAATTGTGGGAAGATGCATATGGGCGAGTGTCAGAAACGTTCTGGTGCTTGTTTAAGATGCGGCTCTATGGAGCATAGGGTTAAGGATTGTCCCCAGGAACCAGATCAGTTCAAGTTTTAGAGCAGAGGGTCACTCAACCAGTGAGCGGTGGACCATAGTTTCCGAAAGGACGTGGGCAAGGCAGAGGTGGTAATGGAAACGGTCGAGGAAGAGGAGCGCTTGGCAGGGGTGCTGGATTTGTTGAGGCTCGTCAGCCGGCGTTGGTGTATGCAGCTTGTCGCCGAGAGGAGGGTGATGTACCTGACGTCATAACTGGTACGTTTCTAATTTCCAGTATGCCATACACTGTGTTGATAGATGTTGGGTCTACCCATTCATATGTTGCATGTGCTATATCTGGGTCGCTAGGTGTGCACTCTGAAGAGACTGTGAGTGAGGTATCTATACTAAGTCCTTTGGGTCACTCGGTTAGGGTAGATAAACTATATAGAGATGTGCCTATAGAAACTTAAGGAAAAGTTTTCTCTAGAGATCTGATAGAGCTACCTTTCGGAGATTTCAATCTCATTTTGGGAATGGATTGGCTTGTTAAGCATAGGGCTACTCTAGATTGTGCTGCTAAGTGAATAATGTTAAAGACCACAAAGGATGAGAAGGTTTTGGTGATAGGCGAGCGTAGGGATTATCTGTCTAATGTGGTGTCAGCATTGAGAGCCGAGAAGTGGATTCAAAAGGGATGTGAGGCTTATTTGGCATTTGTAAGCCAATCGGAAACTGAGGATCTGACAGTGGATAAAATTAGAACCGTCAAGGATTTTCAAGATGTTTTTCCAGAGGAGCTTCTAGGTTTGCCCCCAAACCGAGAGGTTGAGTTTGGAATCGACTTGTTGCCTGGAACGGCACCGATGTCCATTGCACCTTATAGGATGGCACCGAAGGAGTTGGTGGAGCTGAAAGCCCGAATTCAAGAGTTATTGGATAGAGGCTTTATTAGACCAAGGTGTCTCCGTGGGGAGCACCAGTGTGACAGCCCTAAAGTGACCCTAGTCAGAAAGCGGTTTCGGGACCGCTAAACCGAGTCACCAAAGTATTTGAATATGATATTTATTGTCTAAAATATGTGAATATGAATGTGTGAAAGTTTTAAGCTTCGATTTAGTCGATTGCATGTGAATTTAGTAATAGGACTTATGTGTGACACTTTTGAAATGTGATAGGTTAATCTATAAGGATCTATTAGTGCATGTAATCAAAAGGGTGGACTTGCATGTCAATTTCCCCACTTTGGTAGTAGTGGCCGGCCATGACAAGGAGGATAGACAAAATGTGATGGGTAAAACATATTATAAACATTTTGTGATAACATGTTGTGTTAAGAACAATAAAATATGAGGGGAGTGGGAGGAGAAACCAAAGTTGTTTCATCCTTGCTCCCCCATTTTACCGTAACTAGAAGAAAAAAAAAAGAAAAAAAAAGCTTCATCCTTTTTGATTCTTCTTGGTCGAAATGAAAAGAGGAAGAAGGGAGGGAAGCATTCAGTCATCTTAGGTTAATATTAAGCTCAAGAGCTTAGAGGATCAAAGCTGGATAAGGGAAAAGAAAAACTGATCGAATAGCTGTTGAAATTGTTCAGCAACTTCCGAGGTAAGTTTTAGGTGATTAAACGTTGAGTAAATTCAATCATAATGAGTTGATTTCATAAGATATGATGTGGCCATGATATGTCTTAAACTCAAATGGTAAGTTCATAAGTGTTTGGACTTGGAAATTTAAGAGCAAATTGTAATAATTTGCTTAGGACAAGAAGAAGAACGTGATTTTAGAAAATCACTATAAATTGTTGGTGTGGAATTATAGGCTGAATAAAATATGTAATCAAATACTAATTAGTCTAGTTTCTTATAAAAGAGACCGTGTAAGCAAAGAAATTTCCTATAAAGAGATATTTAAAGTTGTGTGAGACAAAGGTCGAATGACTCAAATCCCCTATTCTGCTTTTTAGAAAATCATTATAATTTGTACAAAAATGGTTATAAGATAAAATTTATATGCTTCGACTCCTTAATGAGCCTAGTTTCAAATGAAATCAAATAGAATATATTTTGAATTCTGTACATTGAGAAATTTGTTTTGTAGTGAAGAGTGGTCAGATTAGTCAAACAGTGAAACAGGGAAAACTTTAAGAAACATCTGGTATTTATTGGCTAAACCTAAAATTCTAAAAATTTTATGGATGGAAGATATATGAGTCTATATTCAGGGAAAATTAACGGCAATTGATTTTGAGTTTTGTAGCTCCAGTTATAAATAATTTAGTGACTATTGCTCAGGAAAACAGCTTGTAGTGAATATGTGAATTTGTTGTAAACATTGATGAAACTATTTGAGTTGCTTATAAGCTATTGCTGAAATTGATGTACAAGATAAATATATATGTGTGTGGTAAAGCCGAATGACTAATGTGAAATATATATGAGATATGTATATGTGGTAAAGCAGAATGGCTAGTGTGAAATATCTATGAGATATGTATATGTGGTAAAGCCGAATGGCTAGTGTGAAATATGTATGAGATATGTATATGTGGTAAAGCCGAATGGCTAGTGTGAAATATCTATGTGATATGTATATGTGGTAAAGCCGAATGGCTAGTGTGAAATATGAATGAGATATGTATATGTGGTAAAGCCGAATGGCTAGTGTGAAATATGTATGAGATATGTATATGTGGTAAAGCCGAATGGCTAGTGTGAAATATGTAGGAGATGTGTGTATATTGTGGCCGAATGACCAAATGTGAAAGGTGTGTATTATTAGATATTTGATGAGGCAAATGAATTACAAATATAACAGTCAATGTGAATGTTGTAACATGTGATTAAATGTACATGAAACTTGGAAATATATTCCGGGTAAGACCCGATGACTACGTGTGGAGATTTTGTCCAGGTAAGACCCGATAACTACGTTTTGGGGACTATTCGAGCTAAAGGTTTCGCTGAAGATTCGTGTAAAGCATAAAATTATATGACTTCACAGTAAGAATTGGTAATAAATACGTTCAATGCGTTAAGCTGGTCAGGTATGTATTTTGAGATTATATTAAGCTTGATTTAGACTAAATCACAAGGTCGTTATGTGATGCATATGTGAGTAAAGCAATAAGACTGTTCTATGATTATTGTGCGTTTGGTCAATGTGGAAAGTTAGGTGAAAATATGTAATGTACCTATGTTTATAAGAGATCACTATCAAGTGAGAATTTATCTGCCTATTATATATGATGAGATGGACATATTCGGTAAAGGGATGGTATGCCCGAAGGAAGAGTGAAATAAAAATACGAACAACTATGTTATAATTTGATTGCTATCTGTTGACACTGCTTAAAACTTACTAAGCATTGTAATGCTTACTCCATTTACTTTGTTTCTTCTGTTTTATAGATCTCATTTGGAAGCTACAGTTCTGGGGATCATCAACAACTAGTCACACTATCACTATCCACCGCTTATTACCGTTATGTTTTGAATTATTTTATGGCATGTAAAGAATAGACCAAAGGGTCAAGAATATTTTGGTTAACGATATAAGCCATGCGAAAATGGCATCTTTTGAATGTGTACTTATAGCGCTTAAATTGTATCCTCGATCGTCTTTAGTATTTACCTAAAGGAACGTTCTTTATAAAAAAATATATTCAAAATTTTTACTGTTCGGATATGAGCTTCAAGTCCGGTAATGCCCCTTTACCTATTCCGGCGACGGATAAGGGATAGGGTGTTACATTTTATTGGTATCAGAGCTACGGTTTAGTCGATTCTAGGACTAACGTAGCACGCGTGAGTCTATTTATACATGCCATAAATTGATAAAGTGATAGTGTGATGATTTTTGACTATTAAAATGTGTTTGTTGTATTGTAATGAATTTTGATCCCGATCGAGCTGTAGCAAGCTTCTGACTATGAGAATTTGCGATATAACTTCACTTGGATATGCTTAAATCATTAAGTTGATCAGGTACGTATCATGTACTCGTATTTGAATTTTGATTTGGATTGAATTATAAGGGTATAAGTGATGCAATTTTGAAAGAGTGTTACGACTATAAATGTGATATTTGTATGTGGCTATGGAACTTAAAGTTGAATGGTTGATAAGCAAGTTGTGTTTGTATTCAAGTAATGTAAATGATATACTAATGTGTATTGTTATATATGTATATGTACATGAGAATTGAGAGTTATATAGCGGGCTAAGTCCCAAGAGCATTCGTCTTTGGTGTTATGTCCTGCTAAGTCCCAAGAGCATTCGTCTTTGGTGTTATATCCGGCTAAGTCCCAAGAGCATTCGTCTTTGGTGTTATATCCGAGCTAAGTCCCAAGAGCATTCGTCTTTGGTGATATATCCTGCTAAGTCCCAAGAGCATTCGTCTTTGGTGTTATATCCGAGCTAAGTCCCAAGAGCATTCGTCTGGTGTTATATCCGGGCTAAGTCCCGAAGAGCATTCATGCTGGTGTTATATCCGGGCTAGGTCCCGAAGAGCAATCATGCTGGTAATGTGTATTTGGGCCTCCGTGCCTAGTAGGCTTCGTGCCGGTAATTTGAGCAAAGTTTAAGTGTTCATTACTATACGAATTCAAATTTAAATGAAAGGATATGTTTAAAAGTGTACATACATGATGTTTATAGACTTGGTTAAGTCCTTTCAATGTGTAACAACAAATGAATAAGGGCACTATATGTGCAAATGATTAGAGGCACTGAGAGTGCGAGTTCTTCAACCGAGCACTATGTGTCTGAGACATTAAGTGAGTAAAACAAGATTCATGTAAGACCTCGTATGGAACGAAGGCATTGATTTAAGATGGTGGATATGTTGTTAAGAAATGAATTCATGTTATAAATGTGTTACAGATTTAGTTTATGGAATGCTTGGTATATGAAGTCATATATGCTATTGCTAAATGACCCCTATTTTTGTTAATCATGTTCAAGAAATTATTTCGATTAAGTTCGACATTTGAAAGTCTGTAAGAATTTTTGATGAATGCTAATAATTTTGGATATATGGGTTATGTGCTAAAATAAATCCCATGCCGGTATAATATATGAGGCTTTATGCCAAACCGATTGTATACAGTATCGTTAATCGGTGATTGAATGTGCTAAATGAATTCAATGTTCGGTATGTGGAAGTTGATTTTCATTGGAAATAGGTTAAGTTGAATAGTGAGATATGATGGAGTTATAAAGGATATTTATTGGGATGTTTGAGTATATGTGTACTTTCGGTCAAAGTTACTGACTTATACATGAATAAAAATGTGGGTTACAAATATGTGGGTTGATGATGTGAATTATACATGTTAATATGTGCTTAATATGTGTTTGAAATGCATTTGTGAATTAAATTAAGTGATTATTGCTTATGAAATCAAGAAAATGAGATATATGTGCATACTTGTAGAAATATTTATGTATTTGTTTTAAGATAAGAAAATGATTTTATAGATCGATGTGAAATCAGTAATGTATTAGTCTAGTTTCTTATAAAAGAGACCGTGTAAGCAAAGAAATTTCCTATAAAGAGATATTTAAAGTTGCGTGAGACAATTGTCGAAATGACTCAAATCCCTGCTACATTTTTAGAAAATCATTATAATTTGTACAAAATGGTTATAAGATAAAATTTATATGCTTAGACTCCTTAATGAGTCTAGTTTCAAATGAAATCAAATAGAATATATTTTGAATTCTGTACAATGAGAAATTTGATTCATAGTGAAGAGTGGTCAGATTAGTCAAACAGTGAAACAGGGGAAACTTTAAGAAAATTCTGGTATTGATTGGCTAAACCTAAAATTCTGAAATTTTATGGATGGAAGATATATGAGTCTATATTCAGGGAAAATTAACGGCAATTGATTTTGAGTTTTTTAGCTCCGGTTATAAATAATTTAGTGACTATTGCTGAGGAAAACAGCTTGAGTGAATATGTGAATTTGTTGTAAACATTGATGAAACTATTTGAGTTACTTATAAGCTATTGCTGAAATTGATGTACAAGATAAATATATATGTGTGTGGTAAAGCCGAATGACTAATGTGAAATATATATGAGATATGTATATGTGGTAAAGCCGAATGGCTAGTGTGAAATATATATGAGATATGTTTATGTGGTAAAGCCGAATGGCTAGTGTGAAATATGAATGAGATATGTATATGTGGTAAAGCCGAATGGCTAGTGTGAAATATATATGAGATATGTATATGTGGTAAAGCCGAATGGCTAGTGTGAAATATGTATGAGATATGTATATGTGGTAAAGCCGAATGGCTAGTGTGAAATATGTATGAGATATGTATATGTGGTAAAGCCGAATGGCTAGTGTGAAATATGAATGAGATATGTATATGTGGTAAAGCCGAATGGCTAGTGTGAAATATGTATGAGATATGTACATGTGGTAAAGCTGAATGGCTAGTGTGAAATATGTAGGAGATGTGTGTATATTGTGGCCAAATGACCAAATGTGAAAGGTGTGTATTATTAGATATTTGATGAGGCAAATGAATTACAAATATAACAGTCGATGTGAATGTTGTAACATGTGATTAAATGTACATGAAACTTGGAAATATATTCCGAGTAAGACCCAATGACTACGTGTGGAGATTTTATCCGGGTAAGACCCGATAACTACGTGTGGGGACTATTCGAGCTAAAGGTTTCGCTGAAGATTCGAGTAAAGCATAAGATTATACGACTTCACAGTAACAATTGGTAATAAATACGTTCAATGCGTTAAGCTAGTCAGGTATGTATTTTGAGATTATATTCAGCTTGATTTAGACTAAATCACAAGGTCGTTAAGTGATGCATACGTGAGTAAAGCAATAAGACTGTTCTATGATTATTGTGCGTTTGGTCAATGTGGAAAGTTAGGTGAAAATATGTAATGTACCTATGTTTATAAGAGATCACTATCAAGTGAGAATTTATCTGCCTATTATATATGATGAGATGGACATATTCGGTAAAGGGATGGTATGCCCGAAGGAAGAGTGAAATAAAAATACGAACAACTATGTTATAATTTGATTGCTATCTGTTGACACTGCTTAAAACTTACTAAGCATTGTAATGCTTACTCCATTTACTTTGTTTCCTCTGTTTTATAGATCTCATTTGGAAGCTACGAGTTCGGGATCGTCAAAGAACTAGTCACACTATCACTATCCACCGCTTATTCTTGTTATGTTTTGAATTATTTTATGGCATGTAAAGAATAGACCAAAGGGTCAAGAATATTTTGGTTAATGTATATAAGCCATGCGAAAATGGCATCTTTTGAATGTGTACTTATAGCAGTTAAATTGTATCCCTGACTGTCTTTAGTATTTACCTAAAGGAAAGTTCTTTATTAAAAATAACTATATTCAAAATTTTTACTGTTCGGATATGAGCTTCAAGTCCGGTAATGCCCCTTTACCTATTCCGGTGATGGATACGGGATAGGGGTGTTACAACCAGTGTCATTCGTAAAGAAGAAAGATGGGTCAATGCGGATATGTATCGATTATCGGTAGTTGAACAAACTGACGATTAAGAACAAGTACCCACTACCGAGAATCGATGATTTATTTGACCAACTTAGATGAGCTTTAGTATTTTTCGAGATTGACCTTCGATCTGGGCATCATCAATTGAGGGTTAAGGAGGTGAATATTCACAAGACGACATTCAGAAATCGGCATGGTCACTATGAGTTCTTGGTTATGCCATTTGGGTTGACGAACGCACTTGCGGCATTTATGGATCTGATGAATCGAGTGTTCTAGCCATACTTGGATCGATTTGTGGTCGTCTTTATCAATGATATTCTGGTTTATTCTGAAGCTGAGGAGAAGCATGATAAGCATCTTCGTATTGCACTGCAAGTGCTGAGGGAGAAAGAGCTTTATGCGAAATTCAGTAAGTGTGAGTTCTGGTTGAGAGAGGTAACTTTCTTGGGGCATGTTGTCTCTGCTGAAGGGATCAAGGTGGACCCTCGAAAGATTGAAGCGATTCTGGAATGGAAGCCACTGAGGTCAGTGTCAGAAATTTGAAGCTTTCTGGGTTTAGCTGGGTACTATAGAAGGTTTGTGGAAGGATTTTCTGTAATGGCAATGCCTTTGACAAAGCTTATAAGGAAGGGAGTACCGTTTGTTTGGACTGAGAAACAACAGGAATCTTTTGAGAAGCTGAAGAAAGTTCTGACTGAGGCACCTATACTGATTCAGCCGGAGTCTGGAAAAGATTTTACTGTATGTAGTGATGCATCACATGTAGGGTTGGGCTGTGTGCTGATGCAAGAGGGTAAAGTGGTTACTTATGCATCGCGACAGCTTAAACCACATGAAGTTAACTATCCTACTCATGATCTGGAGTTGGCAGCAGTAATCTTTGCGCTTAAGATTTGGAGACATTACCTGTACGGAGAAAGGTGTATTATATACACAGATCATAAGAGTCTTAAGTACTTGCTGACTCAGAAGGAGCTGAACCTTAGGCAGCGGAGATGGATAGAGTTGTTTAAGGATTATGACTGCGCGATTGAGTATCACCCAGGCAAAGCTAATGTGGTGGTGGATGCCCTAAGTCGTAAAACTGTATCTGATCTGAGAATCATGTTTGCTCGTTTGAGTTTGTATGATGACGGTAGTGCTAACTGCAAGTTAGGCCGGCCTAGGTGGATGAGATTAAGGAAAAATAGTCGAGGGATGAGTCCTTGATTTCTCGATTCTGGCAGGTTAAGAATGGGGATACTTCTGAGTTCAGACTGAATAGTGAGGGAGTTCTGTGTTACCGGGGTAGAGTTTGTATTCCGAAGGACTCTGACTTGAGGCAAGCAATTCTAAAAGAAGCTCATAGAGGTCTGTGTGCTATGCATCCTGGAGGGAGTAAAATGTATCGCGACTTAAAGGAGTTGTATTGGTGGCCTGGATTGAAGCGAGAGGTAACAAAAGTTGTGGGAAAATGTCTGACTTGTCAGCAAGTGAAAGCTGAACATCAATTACCTTTCAGACTTTTACAGCCAGTGAAAGTACCACTTTGGAAGTGGGAGAGGGTAACCATGGATTTTGTGAGCAGGTTACCCTTGACACCATCGAAGAAGGACTCGATTTGGGTAATTGTGGATAGGTTGACCAAATCTGCTCATTTCATACTTGTCCGCACTAATTATTCACTTCAGAAGTTAGCCAAATTGTATGTGTCGGAAATAGTGCGACTTCACGGAGTGCCAGTGTCGATTATTTCTGATCGAGATCCTAGATTCACATCTCGGTTTTGGAAAAAGTTGTATGAGGCATTGGGTACACGGTTGAACTTTAGTACAGCCTTTCATCCTCAGACTGATGGTCAGTCGAAAAGTGTTATTTAGATTCTGGAAGACATGTTGAGGGGATGTGTTATCAACTTTCAAGGCAGTTGGGAGGATTACTTACCGTTGGCAGAGTTTGCATACAACAACAGTTATCAGGCAAGTATTCGAATGGCTCCTTATGAGGCACTGTGTGGGCGAAGATGTCGTACACCTAGTTGTTGGACCGAGTTAGGTGAACAGCGTGTTCTTGGACTGAGTTGGTGGCGAATCGAGGATAAGGTCAAGTTGATTAGAGACCAGTTGAAGGAAGCATCTGATAGAAAGAAGTCATGTGCAGATTTGAAGTGCAAGGAAATTGAGTACTCTGTGGGTGATATGGTCTTCTTGAAGGTTTCACCTTGGAAGAAAATATTAAGGTTTGGGAGGAAAGGCAAGTTAAGTCTACGGTTCATTGAGCCTTATCGGATTCTTAAGTGAGTGGGTCCAGTGGCTTATCAGTTGGAGCTACCTCCAGAGTTGGATAGGATTCATGATGTCTTTCACGTCTCCATGTTAAGGAGGTATCGTTTTGACCCAACTCATGTTGTGCCGGTTGCAGAGATCGAGGTCCAAACAGACTTGACTTTTGAGGAAGAGCCTGTGTAGATTTTGGATCGAGATGTTAAGATTTTGAGGAGGAAATCAATTCCGCTAGTAAAGGTGCTGTGGTGTAATATGGCAGAGAGGAAGCTACTTAGGAGCTAGAAGTGGCGATGCGTCAACAATATCCTCATCTGTTTGATTCAGGTAAAATTTCTTTAAGGAGGGTAGAGTTGTAACGCCCCAATTTTTGGGTTTTCTGTGTTTTTGTGATTTTTAAAATTTGTATGTGTTCTATTGGTTAAAATATATATTTTAGTAGGTTAGTGGGCCTTTGGAAGGCCCAAACTTAAGTTAAATCCATGGTAGTCTTCGGAATTTTAATTTTATGAACAGGTGATGCAATTGGCGTTTGGGCTTTTAAGAGTAAAGGGGTAAAAGATGACACAAAAAGGAGTGTGGTGTAGTGGCAAGGTGGCGCCACTTAGGGGACAAGGAAGTGACGCCATAGAGGAAGCAAGGGGTCCAAGGTTCAAGTCTTGGCTCTTGCAATATATTTTGGTTTTTCTTTCCAATAAATCTGGAAGCATGTATGTGCACTTTAAAGTTTAATGTGTTGGATTTATGACACAAATGATTTGATGGCCTAGTGGTGGTGGCGTGAGTTGGCATGTGAGAGGACTTTGGTTTGAATCCCTTGGCACGCAAAGGTTGATTATTTTGCTATGTTGGGACGGCAAGAGTTGGTGCTAGTTTTAAACTCTGGTGATGTAGGGATCCCACATCAGGAAGCTAACATAAGAGTAGATGGAGAGCTGGCTTTAAATAGAGCAAACCATGAGGATAGTAGGCATACCCTTCTTGGCTGATCCTTTTCACTTTGTGACGTGTTCGTTTGGGTTGGGCGTCAGCTAAGAGTGTTTGGAGCGCGGATTAATTGCAGTCTCCTAACAGGATTATCGCGTGGGAGATATCATCATCAATCATCATCAACCAGGATTATCGCATGGGAGATATCGTCATCAATCGTCATCAACCAGGTGTGTAAACGACACCCTCCCTTAGACTGAATCGGTAGAAGCCAAAATACCGAAACGTTGGTATTTTGTGAACCCGTGAGCGTGCAAGCGCTCGTGAGACAGTTGTTAATGAATATGGTGCATTTGGATGATTAGGCTGCGCGGGTTTTCAAAATTAATGAACATTTCCAAGACTCAACAAGCATAACAAATGGATAGCCTAAAGATTGATAAACCAGTTTTTCATTCAACCACTGTTTTTACAAAGACCACCCCAATCACTTAAACCAGCGAATGCATACTAAGTGTAAGTCCATGTGACACGTCAGATCTAGCCATAACGTCTGGGTTGAGTTTGGGGTGTTACACGGTCAAGCCACACACCCGTGTGCTAGATCATGTCCTTCACATGGCTGAGACACATGGCCGTGTCTCTGCTCGTGTGGCCAACACTTAGGCTATTTTTCAAGCTTTCTGTTGTTCTTAATTCTTTCCCATACTTTACACTTCATGGACCCAAATTATAGTATCAATCTAATGATTAATTGACCTTGAGAAAGATTCAATTAAATAATTTGCATGTTGTCTTACAAGTGTTTATTACCCAACATTTAATCTCTACAGTTCTAAAATTGTCCTTGTTTAATCATTATAAACTTACTACTAGGCCACATATTCATTCCATGGCGATAACCAGCTCGAATGGTTCTAGGGCATTCATTGTATACATGTGTTACTAATTATTCATAGCAACCAATTATAATCACACGACATGCATTAACCCATAGCAGGAATAATTAGGCTGACAAGCCATAACCATAATAAGCCACATTTCATGGCTATATACAATAGATCAATATAAGCAAATATATTTGGCTAATCATAACAACATCTAATATAAAAACTACTCCTTATACATGCCATTCACTTGAAAGTGTTTAATACACATATGACAATACTCCGGAGTTGATAGCTTGATAGTGTGATGCTACCTCTGACGATCTCCAACCCCGAGCTGACCTAACAACACTAAAGAAATGGAGAGGAGGGAGTACGCTTAAATCTAAGTAAGTCCATATGAAAATAATAAGCATTATAACAACATGTTTCCTTAGGCAATCATCCATAATAACACTTTTACTCATATTCTGGTTAAGTTATTTTCTTGAGTCATAGTTACTAATTTATTTATATATAGAGCTACGAAACTCCAAATTAAGATTCATTAATTTTCCATGAAAATAGACTCATTTATATTATTACAATAAAATTTCCATAATTTTTGGTCTAGCCAATAAGAACATTTTATTATTCAAATTCTCCCTTATTTCTCTGTTTGACAGCTTCGACCTTTCTTCACTAAAATTTATTTATATCATAGTACGAGACTCGGATAATGTTCTTGTCTCTTTCTCCTAAAAGTATACTCATTAATGATTTCAATAATATGATTCCTAACTCAAAATTATTTTTGTAAAATTTCTAGTGATTTTCCCAAGACAGAATAAGGCATTCCAAACTCATTCTGACTCTGTCTCACAAGAATTCAAATATCTCATCATATGAGATTCCTTTACTAGCATCATTTCCTTTATCTGAAACTAGACCCAATAAGATTTAATTTCATATTTTATTCAGTCTTTAACTTGATTTCCACTACTTTTGGTGGATTTTCAAAGTCGGACTATTACTGCTGTCTAAAACTGTTTTAGTGCAAATTCATAGTAACTATCATAAGCTCATTGATCATGGACTCATCATTTCATGAAACCCATATCTCATTACACAATGTAAGTTAACATGATATTACAACACAATTCATAATCATAAGTATAAGGATGGTTCATCTTTCAAACCTTTTTACTTGTTTTTCATGTATACACATACATATGCATGAATTCGCTTACTCATCATTTATCACATTTCAATAGAGCATCACATATAAGTATAATGTACATACCTGTACATATCCATAGCATATCAATTAAATTTACCTTTAACACCACGCCTATCTCGGGACTTTCATCGCATTATTCATTATAATACCTGTTGAATTTCTCGAAAATCTTAATGGATAGCTCATTTACCGTCAAGTCATACAAGTGATCGGTTTCAAGCAAGCACTCCCGAAAACGTCACATCTTACAGTGGGATTACCAGTCTAGGAAAAATCGCCCATAATATAAACTCATAGAGTGATGTCAGGATTACCAGTCCAGGCTAAATCCCTTGTAATGACAAACACTCTTAATGAGCTCGGATCTGAATTACCAGTCCAGGCTAAATTCAGACCCTAATCGGATTACCCGTCCGGGCTAAATCCATAATGCACACATATTCTTTGGGAGGCTCGATCACTTAAGGAATACCCGTCTGGGCTAGATCCTTTCTACATCGAGATCAACGGATTACCAGTCCGAGCTAAATCCTTTTCTGCAACACATGCAGGATCTCGTATCATGTAAGAATAGCGTATCCATCAAATATCCCTTTATTTTCAACCGAGATTTTCTCTTTTCACCAAGTATACCAATAAGCATAGCTGATCATGCAATGCACATTCAATTCAACACATTTTCATGTTTACGTGGACATTAGTCCATGAAATAAACATGGTATTGCACATAATTATATTTAGGCATTTGTCACAATATATAATCTTCATATCAACTGTATAAATATTCATCACACAATGTTGACACATCAATTTGAGTTCAAGCATGAACAATAATATCATTGCATTATCATTGACATATGAACTTACCTCGATTTCGAGTACGATAATTTATTTCGAGTTTGTGCTTAACCTTGTTCAACCTCGTCCTAAGCCCGAATCTTGTTTTTCTTGATCTATAATATCACATTTAGCTTACTAATTAGTAAAATTATTCATATGGGTCCAAAGATCATATTTTTAAAAATTTGCATTTTGACCCCTAAACTTTCACATATTTGCACTTTTTACCCAATACTCGTAAAATGATTTTTATTCAATTTCCTTGCATTTCAAGCCTAGACGAATCATTTTCATAACTATGTAGCCCCCATTTTCCACTAAATCACCTTTTTATGACTAATTTTATACCTTTTACGATTTAGTCCTTTTAAGTATTTTTACCGAAAATCACTTAGACAAAGTCATTTATTACACATCGAGCCTTCGTATTCTACCATTAAACATAAAAATACATGCATATCATTCATGGGTAAATTTTTAAACACAAACCCTAGCTCAAATAAATGGTAGAAACAGCTAGATCTTGTTACGAGGATTTCAAAAACGTAAAAAATCATTAAAAACGAGGCAAGAACGGACTTAGAACCGAGCTTGGAAGCTTGGAAAACCCTAGCCATGGTTTCTTCGTTTCATATTCAGCCAAGGTAGAAGATGGACCATAAATTTTGTATTTTATTTTGTTTTTAATTCATTTTAATTACTAGATTACCAAAATGCCCCTAACTTAATAATATTCTATTTCACCCATTTCATGTCCATTTTTGTCCAAAAAATTATACAATAGTATAATTACCATTTAAGGACCTCCCATTTAAAATTTCATAACAATTAGACACCTCTAACATGTAGAACTCAACTTTTGCACTTTTTACAATTTAGTCCTTTTGACCAAATTGAGTGCCCAAACGTCGAAATTTTCGAACGAAATTTTTAGAAAATCATTTTTTCATGTAGACCATAAAAATATAATAAAAATAAATTTTATTACGTCGGATTTGTGGTCCCAAAACCACTGTTCCGACTAGGCTCTAATTCGAGATGTTACATCATGCATGTTTAATTGAATTATAGGTTGTAGAAATTGATAGACTTGGTAGATTTAATTCATGTATAAAATTACCTAGGGACGACCTTAGGAATTGTTTGGTAGACAATTTCTTGAGCCTAAAAGTTATCCCGTAAATATTTTCCCTAGTACTTATTTTTAGTCTTAATCGATTTTCTTAATGAACCCAAAAATGCAACTGTAAACCTATTATAGATTATATGTGATCCTTTATTTATTGGTCCTTGCACGGATTTAGGCATCCAACAACCGATATTAAGGGATTAGGTAGATACATCTTGGTGGTTTTGAAAGAAAACAAAAATTGAGTGAATTAAGGAATTGTATGGTATGGTGAGTATAAGACTTTGAGCTTGTAGAAAAATATGAAAAAATTCCATTCGAGAAAATCTCGATGAAAAGTAAAAAAAAAAGAAGTGAGTTGAAAAAAGAGTACACTCACATTTGTTCAAAAAAAATATTACGAGCTCGGATGATTGTACTCACGAATACTATACTATGCCTTAGTAAATGTAAAGATAAGAAAGGTGAGAGAAGTGGAAATAAAGTGGTGAGCTATATGTATACTTGGGGGAGTATTGGGGACAATATCATATGCCAAACTACTTTCGTGCTTAATCATCTTGTCGAGCCTATTCTTTGAATTCCAGACCAACCCAAGCCACAGAATGTTACAAGTCAAAAAGTCCTATGTGACTTAGGTAGTACTTTATATGGACGAAATTGTGTCGAGTTTTGATGCTTTTACCACTTATATTCATTTTAACATACGTGTATATTTGTATATATGTTTTGATGGAAACATATACTTAAACATTCTTTTATTTTTTTGCTTTGTAATTTATTGAAATAACCCATCTAATTTTAAAAATTGTGAGTCAATGGTATCTCACTCTAGAGTTATATATTTATTTACATTATCTTGTTAATATATTTCTATCTAATTGCCTATATCAAGCTAGCTCAAGTACATTTTCTCTTTCTGCATGTTTATTTATTGTTTTAAGTTTAGTTCATTTTTAGTATTTATTTTGGTTTGTTTAGTTTGCTTAAGGACAATCAAAGACTTGAGTTTGGGGATATTTGATCTCCCGTCAAAATGTATTAGTTATTTTGGATTATTTTCGCACTTAAGGACCATGTTTTCTATGCAATTTAGTATTTTATATTACATTTTCAGTATTTAGCTTGAATATTGTGACCCATTAGGCCGACACGGGCCTTAGGTAGTTCTAATATGTTTAATTAAGTGTGTAGGATGAAGATTTATAGGTCCAATTGATGTGGAAGCAAGGGATGAGTGATGAACAAGCTTACCGGGATGTTAAAGCATGGAACGAACCAAGCAATAGGTCGACTTGTCACCCAAGGATGCCAAGGCTATTTTCGTCCACACAATCAACTTTATCTGAAGACCTTGGACGTGCTGAAGACCTAATTTGGGTTGCCAAGACTCCTTTAAATAAGATATTGTGGTTTTGATGTAACTAAGTCATCCTAGACACAATAAAAAACCCTAGTAGTTTAGGAGTAGGATAAGATTATTTTTCTTTTGGCTTTTCATAAACTATTTGAATTTCCTCTTGGAACCAGTTTTGATCCAAGAGTTATTTTATTTTATTAAATTATTCAATTTATTTCTTCATTGAAAATGATATATTTCATTATTCCAATCAAGAGATTTTCTACTCTATTCTCCATTCGATATCAGTCCACGATTATTCTAATATCATTTCTCTTCCAATTTAATCATGTTCTTTACATGAGTTGTTCAATTGGAATAAAGATTATGAATAACATGAGTGGTTAAATCCCTTAAGGGAGATTAACGAGTGGATGTGTAACACCCCTAACCCGTATCCATCACTAGAATAAGGTTACGGAGTATTACCGTATAAACGTAACATAAAAACATACGTTTCCAAATATTAATATTAAAAAGCATAATCCAATCATTTACATGCATATAGTCCTTTAATTAAGCCTTCGAGTCCTTAAAAACACTTTAGAAACTATTCGAGACTAAATTGGAAACATTTGGAACATTTAAGAAAAAGTTGGAAAAATTGAACTGCAGGGGTCACACAGCCGTGTGACTTACATGGCTGAGACAAATGCCCATGTCTCAAGCCATGTAATAATCAAAATAGGGACACACGGATGTGTCCTAGCCTGTGTCTGTGCCTGTGTAACTCTCAGAGTTGGGTCACACGTCCAAGCCACACGCCCATGTTCCAGGCTATGTAACTCTCGAAATGGCCATACACGCCTATGTGCTAGGCCGTGTAACAATCTGACTTGCAAACCTTAAAACCTACAGGGGACACATGGCTATGTTGCATGCCCGTGTGTCACACACAACTGAAACACACCCCCGTGTCTTAGTTCATGTGGACATGAAATTGGCCAAAATCAAGCCATTTCCATTACCAAATCAAGCATGTACTTAAAAGCATTTTGGGCACATGACCAAAGCATCAAAATCATACCAAAACATGCATGAAATGACCAATTCAAAAGACTAATTCCATTCAACCAATATGTCACACCTGAAATGCATTCATTCAAATATTCCCTAAACATGTATACATACCACATTTCAATCATGCACATCAAGTCTAATACCTTTCCAAAACTTACCCTATCTTGACCATTTTGAAACTATTCCATCACATACCATATTGGCCACTGAAACATGCATTAAAACTTAGCCATATTAACACATACCAACAAGGCATCAAAAATACCAAAAGTACATTAATCCAAAATAACATATAAGTGCCAAAATCGTTAACTAACATTCAACTAACATCAAACACAAGCCCACCTATATATGTCATTATAACCTTCGCCAAAACATAAAAAACTATTAATATAATTGGTAGATAGTGTGATAGATCTTCGATAAGCTTCCAAATCAATTGAGCTTTCGATTATCTATAAAACATAGAGAAGAAACAACGTAAGCATACAATGCTTAGTAAGTTCATAAAACATGAACATAACTTACCATTTGAATGAATAACATTAAAATAAAGCATGATATAATCCAACCATAGGCTTGACACAAGCCTAAGCACCATCAACAACACATGCTAGTTTATTAACACATAATTTACTTGAATTATCATAAGGTAAGCTAGGTGCATAGGAACATACTACTTTTAATTTCATCCTTTTCATGAACATAGATATACATTCATTGAACATTTCCATTTCAAACATTTTTATAGATTCATGACATAGTTCATTTGAACACTTACCATCCATCAAATATGCGGGAAAGCTCACACGAAGTATGCTAAACATATAACCGTAACCTTTCCTTTTCCTTTACATCGTTGCTCACACAAGCTGTAAAATGGGCCTGCTCATTGATCTATGGGTTAGAATGTATTCTACACGATGCTACTGACACGAGTTGTTGAGTATCTGCAAAAAATGCAGGACCTCAACCATCGGTAGGACATTCAAGACCAGCACTTGAAACATGAAAACCCTAATGACATGTCATTTGTATCCTATGAATTCTTAAGGTTCAAACGGGGCTGGATAATCGTCATGACATCGTTGGATATACATCATATGGTTACATAATAAATAATACCTAGGCCGAAGCGTTTTCATAAATCATATCACTGGGCCGAAGCCTTTTCATAAATCATATCACTGGCCGAAGCCTTTACTGTAAGCGGTATGGCCCATAGGCCCATTTCAATATCACATGTAATATCAATGAATGTATGCAAGCCCATTTGGGGAGACTACTCAACCCACCATCCGCTACTCTCCACCCGTACCAACCAACACACCATGTGGGGAATAACTCAACCCACCCAACCAAACTCTCCATTGGCAAAGATAGCTACTTTATCATATAAATAGAGGCCTAGCCTCTTTTAATAACTGGGCAAAGCCCTTTCGATAAATGAAGCGAGCCCTTTTGATGGCCAGGCGAGCCCTTTTAGCACTTCCTCCATCAATATAACCCATATCCCATGCAATATGTCAGGTATGCAGAATGTCATGGCCATATTTGAATCAAACAATCATCGTAAAGTCATTCATATCACCAACATATATTCACAATCAAATCCGTCAACCACACAGTCAAGTCAGTAACTTGCCCACAAGGGCAAAACAGTCATTTTTCATATTATAAGGGTATTTTTGTAATTTTACCAAAAATTAGGGTTTTCCTTGTTCATTACAATTGTCAATATTTCCAAGTGTTTAAACAATGATCTTTAACCCACTTATCAAATTAGGGTTTTTGGGCCCAAAAACCCCTAATGGGCCCTACAAATGCTGATTTAGCTCACTAAGCCTCCTTAACCCAAATTTTACAACAATACTAACCGTGTTAACATGCAACTTTTCCAAATTCCATTTTCTATCAATTTTACCCAAATGGGCCCAAAAGCCCATTTGGCCCAATTCTTGCCTATTGAGGCCCAACTTACCATCGTGCACAAAATTGAGTTCTTACCTATTCCATCGATCCACACACCGATCTTATCGTATTTATCGCATCTATACCCACACGTAACATTACAAGTTCCCGAAATGCTAGTATTTTAGCATTTCGGCTTCTCAGCAGATATTAATCTAAGCTACTACGAGGGTTAGTATACACCTATTATGGGTTGAAGTTGAAACGTTTCCATAATCAATCACCTACGATAACCACCCCCTATCACTCAAACTTAACTAATCCAATATCAATATATGTAAATCCTAAGCACATCAGTCATACAGAACATAAGGGCATATTCGTCATTTTACCATACAAGGGTATTACGGTCACTTTACCCTATAGGGACTTTACGGTCTTTTTACCTATTAGGGGTATTTTAGTCATTTCATCCTACAAGGGTGTTTTGGTAAATCTACAAACCAAGGGTATTTTAGTAATTTTGTAAACCAATGGTATTTCAATAATTTTTAGAAAAAGTCAAGGGTATTTTTGTAATTTTGTAAATCAAGGGTATTTTGGTAATTTTACAAATTGAGGGTATTTCGATAATTTCACAAACCAGTGGTATTTCGGTAATTTTACAAACTAGGGGTATTTTGGTAATTTTACAAACTAGGGGTATTTTGGTAATTCTATCCTACAGGGGTATTTCAGTAATTTCACAATCGAGGGTAAAACTATAATTTTGTAAATCGAGGGTAAAACAGTGATTCTATAAATCGAGGGCATTTCTGTAATTGGGAAACTAAAGTATTCTAAACAAGGATAACAATACGAATGGCCCTAAAGCCCATTCTCGGCCCAAATGGGCCCATACGCTCGTGTGGCCCTTTTAGCCCAAATCTGGCCATAAATATGAGATTCACCTAGCCCAGTCCAATATTTACTACACAATCAAACAACTTATCCAATTGGGCTCATAGGCCCATTGGGCCCACATGGCCCTTTTCGGCCCATTGCGGCCCGAAGTAGCCATCCTACAACTAGAGTAGTGAGAAATACACACCTGATAGGAGACTGGAGTTAATCCATGCTCCGAGCACTCTTAGCCGACGCCCAACCCAAACGAGCACGCCATACAACGAAAGGGATCAGCCAAGAAAGGTACCTTTACTCTCCTCATGGTTCCCTTTATTTAAAGCCAGCTTCGCATCCACTCTTATGTTAGCTTCCCGATGTGGGATCCCTCCAACATCAGGGTTTAAATTCAACACCAACTCTTGCCGCCCTCTGTTAGCAAAATAAATGCTCCTTGCTTGCCATGGGATTCGAACCCATGCCTCCCCTCAGATGCTCCACACACTACTTGCCACTAAGCCACAAGGCTTTTGGTGTCATATTTTATCCCCAATTAATTATAAGGTCTAAAGGCCAAAGTCCAGGTTCCCTTAAAAAAACCAAAATAAATTGCAAGAGCCAAGGCTTGAACCCAAGCTCCCATACAACCTTAATGACGCCACAACCACTAGACTACAAGCTTCCTTGTGTCATTTATTTAACACAATAATTTAAAAGCCCTCATCCAAGCATCCAGGTTTTTTTTCTCTTAATACCAAAATTTTTGCTAAATCCCAAGTTTGAACCCAAGATTTCTCTAACACTTCTCAGGGCCATTAACCACCAAAGCAGACATTTAATTGTGTCATTTCATTGCACAATTAAATACCTATATACAACCTCCTTACGGAGCCACACTCAAGGCCCAATACTTCTAGGCCCAAATTTGGGGTGTTACAGATTATTTCTCAGTCATGGACACCTCAATTAAGCCCTCTTGGACCCAAAAAAAAATTGTAATTGATCTAAAAAAAACTGGGTCATATTTATTCGTAGTCTGGTCTAAAGAAAGGGGTCTAATGTTGCTAGATTATAGAGGACTAATCCATTAAAGGAGAACAACCCAATTGCTGCCCAAATCAACTTATTAAGTTGATTATAATAATTTCGAAAGAACCCTCAAACCTCTCTCCCAATCACGATATAACCCCTCCTCTTTTTTTTTGTGCATTTGTTTTCTAGCCACAAGCTAAAACCAATAAAACCAATTTAAACTCTCTATAAAAGCCCCTTTTTAGTCAAATCAGAACAGTGGTTTCGGGACCAAAAATTTGAGGTTAAAATATTTATTTTATTAAAGTTTACAGTATGATAAAATTATTGTGTAAAAGTTTCGTCAGGAAATTTTACTGTTTGAATGGTTAATTCTGTAAAAAGGACGAAATCGCGTAAAATATAAAATGCATTTTCTATTAGTTAAAAGTATTAAATAGCTATGAAATTAAATTGTGGGAGTCCTTATGTTGAAATTAAACCATGGTTAAGTTTAGTTGACATTTTATGTCCATGGTTTATGTGAAATAATAACGTTCTATTAAAGGTTATTAAGGTAATTGTTAAATAAAGATTAATTAAATAAAATAAAAACAAATGAGAGGCTTCCATTCTCATCAGCTAATCTACATTGAAGAAGAACAAGAAGAAAAATAGGGCTCTTCAATCAACAATCTTAAATTCTTCAATCAGGTAAGTATTTTAACTCAGTATTTAATGATTTTTATGTTTTTAGGATCGTTGCTTCGTATTCTAGCTATCCCGTACCTTAGATTTCGAATTTTTTAAAGATTTAACATGTTTCCATGGTTGAATTCTTGAGTAATTTGATCGTTGATGATGGAATTTATATGGTTGTTGATAGTTAAACTAGTTTTGTAAAGTGATTTTTGACAAAAATGTCAAAAAGGGATTAAATTGAGAAAATGTGAAATGTAGTGGCTAAAAGTGTGAATAAATAAACATTATGGGCTGCTAGGGGTATTATGGTAATTTGACTAGCATGGGTTAGTCTTGAATTTCATTAATTTATGATTTTGTGAAATAAGGGCTAAATTGTGAAAAATGTGAAATTTATGGGGCAAAAGTGTAAATGTGTTTTAAAGTGTATTTTGGACTAAATTGAATGAATAAATGATTGAATAAGTTAATTTTGATTATAATTAGATGAAGGACAGTGGAATACAAACTTGGATTGGGGAAAAGATAAAGCTATTGACTAATCGACTCGATTCACTATTTAAGCATCCGAGGTAAGTTCGTATGTACTAAGCATTGTAAATATTATGATTTTAGTGCCTTGATATTACATAAATTGTATACATGGGACTATAGTTATGTTCGGCCAAAAATCGGCTATTTGTGGTACTTAGTGTGCGATTCGACATAGCTTCGGCTATATATGGCACTTAGTGTGCTATTTGAGATAGCTTCAACTATGTACGGCACTTAGTGTGTGAGATATCGAGTGTGGCACTTAGTGTGCGAGGCATTGAGTATTCTATGGCATTCCGTGTATGTATGAACTTGTTATATGTGGTACAGGTACATACGATAATGAATTGAGTATTGAAACTATGGAATTCATGAGTTCCTTGGTAGAATTTGTGCATGACCATTTGATATCTTTGAGATTTAATAGAATTTTTTTATATCGTTTTCTATTATTTGAATGATGAATGAATGGTTATAGTTACATAATGTTCACATACGAGCTTACTAAGCTATGAAGCTTACTTCGTGTTATTTTTCTATATTTTTATAGTGAATCAAGGCAAGCTCGAATCTGGGAGTCATCGGGAACATCATCACACTACCAAACATTTAAGTTGGCACTTTTGAGTTATACATTTATGGTATATGGCATGTATAGGCTAGATGTGGTATTTTGGTTGTGATTATAGCCATGAGATTTGGCTTGTAAATTGTATATGTTTTGGTTTGTATATATTTAGCCATGAGTTATTGCTTATTTTGGTATGTTTGTTATAAATGTGCTTATGGTTTTATAGTTGCTCAAATGGTTAATTGATTTGTGGAGTATAAATGCTTCAGCAATGCCTTGATAAGGTATGATTTTAGATGTTGTGCTAGTTGTAACACCCCTTACCCGTTACCGTCGCCAGAACAGGATACAAGGTATTACCAGAACATAACACATACCATTAAACATAACCGAAATATAAATATGTCATCCAATTTGATAGTGCATCGTATAATATATGTCTTGAACAATATTAGCCAACTTTAATGGCTTGTACAAATTAGCTGGTCGAGTACTGTAACTAATATTTTAAACCTAGACAAATATGACACGTAACAAAATAATTAAGCCTACTATACATGCCATAATTCAAAACGTTTAGTTCAAATACCCTAAAGTATGATAGTGCGGATAGATCTTCACGATCCTTAACTCCCGAGCAAGTCAAGAACACTATAAGACAAAAGAGAGAAACAAAGTAAGCTTATAGCTTAGTAAGTAAGTATGTAAATACTAATTAAAAAAATCTAACATGTTTACACAACAATTCAAGTATATCTACTTTAACTTCACTATTCATTCCATTTTGATTAAGCTGTCTCTGCTGCGTCATATTCACTAAATAAATCATAACTCGAGTTAAAAACTCGAAATTCAAATCCGTAAAATTTCCTGAATCTAGACTCATAAAGCTTTTTGCTAATTTTTTTCTATAATTTTAGTTCAGCCTATTAGTACAGTTTATTAGTTAAATTTTCCCTGTTACACAGCTCGACTGATCTGACCTCTGTTCACTACAAATTGAATTTCTCTCAGTACACAATTCAAAAAACCCTGAAGTCTGTTTCATTTAAAACTAGTCTCAATAAGGAATTTAGGCATGTAAACTATATTTCTTAATTTTCTTTGTACAATTTTTAATGATTTTTCAAAGTTGGAACAGGGGATCACGTATTCATCCTGAGCAAGTCACATACAATTGTAAATATCTCAAAATATAGAATTCCTTTGCTTGATCTGTTTCTTGTATATGAAAGTAGACTCATTAAACTTTAATTTCACATCTCATTCAACCTCTAATTATATTCCTCCTATTTTTGGTGATTTTTCAAAATCACGTCACTGCTACCATCTAAAAACAGTTTTAATGCTAATTTCACTCTTTCACACATTCTTTATGCTAACCTCATTTTATCTTATATATGTATATACCACAAATCATTTTCACCACATTTCATTCACTATAAATGTAGGTCCAAACCACAATATCACCACAAAACCATCCCGTTGAACAATTGGGATCAATCCTCGATATTTAATGGTTTCAAAGACACACCCCACCATCATACTTCGTTTAGTTCGGCTCTCTTGTACACATGGTGAACACTTAGTACCACTCATGCGACCCAACCGATTTGTCTCGTAGCTCTCTTGTCTACATGGTGTCCTTCACTTGGAATCACGCATGCGACCTAGCTACATTTATCTTTCACGTAGCTCTCTTGTCTACATGGTGTCCTTCACTTGGAATCACGCATGCGACCTAGCTACATTTATCTTTCACGTAGCTCTCTTGTCTACATGGGATACATCTCGTATCACACATGTGACCTAGCTACTACAGGGTGTCTCGTAGCTTTCTTGTACACATGAGGTGCACTCAAGCATCATACATGTGACCTAGCTACGCTCCTCTATTTCATTCGATCTCTCGAATGTTCAACCGGATCTCTCTCTATATTTATTTCCATTCTTCCAATAATCGATTTATATTTTAACATCAGCTAGTATATTTATATAATAGGCTGAAATATAAGAATGTACATGAAATTATTGTAATATTTACATACAAACTTACCTTGGTGCAAAATGTGGAAATTTTGCAATTTAGTCCAAAACTTTTTCCTTCCCGCTTCGAGATCAATTCGCGTCTTTCTTGATCTATAATAACACATTTATCTCATTTAATACTCATACTATTTATTTCAATCCAAAAATCACATCATGGAAAAATTACATTTTGCCCCTAACTTTTCAAAATTACAATTTTGCCCCTAGGCTCGGGAATTTAATTTCAGCCCTTATTCTTATATTTTATGATATGCTGAACATTTTCTCTTCTACAACAACATCAAATTCTCACTCTATCATATAGTTATGAACAATAGGTATTTTTACCGATTATCTTGCTTTTACTCGTTTTCACTTAAAACCGAGTAGCACAAGTTATTTAACATAATTTAAAACCTCATATTCTATCATAAAACATCAAAATACACAAATTTCACCTATGGGTATTTTTCCAAATGTGAACCCTAGGTTAAATTATTACTAGCATAAGCTTAATCGAGCTTCCGGATTCAAAAACGTAAAGAACATTAAAAGCGGGCTTGGAATCACTTACTATGGAGCTTGAAAATTGAAGAAACCCTAGCTATGGAGAGAGGGAGAATTCGGCAGCAACTAAGGAGGATGATGATCAATTTTGTGTTATTTTTCCCATTTTATTTCATTTAATATCCAAATGACCAAAATGCCCCTCCTTACTAAACTTTCAAAAATTCCTTCCATGTCCTAATTTTGTCCATGAACTTAAAATTGGTCAAATTGCTATTTAAGACCTCCTAATTAATATTCCAAAACAATTTCATACTAAAAACTTCTGGGATGCAAATTTTGCAACTTATTCGATTTAGTCCCTACTTTCAATTTAAGCACTTTAGGCATAGAATTTCATCACGAAATTTTCACACAATCATGCAATCATATCATAAACCCCAAAATAATTATAAAACAATTATTTCTATCTCGGATTTGTGGTCACGAAACCACTATTCCGATTAGGCCCTAATTAGGGTTGTCACAATTCTCCCCCTTTTGAGATTTTCGTCCCAGAAAATCTTACCCATAAAAGAGGTTTGGGTCTTGTTTCCTCATAGCTTCCTCAGGTTCCCACGTAGCCTCTTCTATCCCATGTCTGTGCCACAATACTTTCACTAAAGCTATACTTTTATTTCTTAACTGTTTAACCTCTCGAGCCAAAATCTTTATTGGTTTCTCCTCATAGGTCATATCCGATCGAATCTCAATTTCATTGGGAAATCACATGTGAAGGATCGAACGATAACGTCGCAACATTGATACATGAAACACGTTATGAATTCTTTCTAACTCTGCCGGTAAGGCCAACCGATATGCCATCTTGGTCCAATTCTCTCAAGAATCTCAGACGCCCAAAAAAACGCGGACTCAACTTGCCTTTTCGACTAAATCTCGAATCTTTTCCATGGTGACACCTTCAAGAACACTTTATCACCCACCGAAATTCAATCTCTTTTCTTTTTAAATCGCATATGACTTTTGTCGATCTGAGCGACTTTCAAGCAATCCCGAATTACTTTTATTTTCTCTTGGTTTCTTTAACTAGATCAACTCCATGAATCTGCTTCTCACTAAGCTCGGTCCAATATAAAGGAGTTCGACACTTACGACCATACAAGGCTTCAGACGGTGCCATTTGTATACTTGATTGATAAGCATTATTGTAGGCAAACTCAATCAAAGATAGATATTTCTCCCAACTACCTCCAAATTCTAAAACACAGCATCTAAGCATATCTTCGAGTACCTGGATTACTCTTTCCGTTTGACCATCTGTTTGTGGATGAAATGCGGTACTAAAGTTCAATTTTGTACCCAAAGCTTCTTGTAACTTTTCCAAAATCTCGAGGTAAATCTTGGATCTCTATCGATATTATAGACATAGGTACTCGTGCAACTTCACAATTTCAGCAATATATAATTCGGCTAATTTATCAAGTGAGTAATCGGTACGTACTGGTATAAAGTGGGCTGACTTTGTTAATCTATCAACCACTACCCAAACAACATCCTTCTTTTTAGGAGTTAAAGGCAAACCGGTTACAAAATCCATGGTAATCTTGTCCCATTTCCACTCGGGCACCATTACGGTTGAAGTAATCCAAGGCACTTGATGTTCACTTTTACTTGTTGATGATCAAACACTTGGTTACAAATTGAAATGTCCCTTTTCATACACGCCACCAATCTGACTTCTTTAAATCATTATACATTTTTGTGCTACCAGATGAACCGATAAATGACCATTGTGCGCCTCATGTAATATTTTCGAATCAATTTATCGTTTTTCGGCACACATATCCTGTCTCGAAACATCAAGCAGTCATCTGGTCCAACTCGAAAATCGAGTCGTAACTCGATTCGCATTGAGTTCTCATGATCGCAACTCACTATCATTCTTTTGAGCATCACAAATCAAGCGGAGAAATAACGGTTTAGCTCTCATCTCGCTAAGATTGACCCATCATCGACAATGCTAACCCGTGTTCATGGCTCTCAAAGTAAAAAGAAATTTCTGCTCAAGGCGTCAAGAACTACATTTGCTTTTCCGGATGATAATCAATCACTAAATCATAATTCTTTAATAATTCAAGCCATCTTATTGTCGCAGATTCAGATCCTTTTGATTCATCAAGTACTTCAAACTTTTGTGATCGGTAAAAATTCGGCATTTTTCACCGTACAAATAATGTCGCCAAATCTTCAAGGCAAAAACAACAATGCCGGTTCCAAATCATGTGTAGGATAGTTCTTCTCATGCGGTTTTAACTGCCTCAAGCATAAGCTACCACTTTACCCTCTTGCATCAACACACATCCAAGGCACATCAATGATGCATCACTATAAATTACTGAACTCCTTTCCGACTCAAGTCTGTACTAAAATTGGTGCTTCATCAATCGTGCTTTCAATTTTTCAAATTTTTTTTGACATTTATCAGTCCATTCAAACTTAACATTCTTTTGCAACAACTTAGTCATAGGAGAGGCAATCATCGAAAATCCTTCAACAAAACGTCTATAATACCCGGCTAAGCCTAAAAAGCTTCTAACCTCGGATACATTCTTGGGTGGTTTCCAATCAACGATCGCAGAAATCTTGCTTGGATCCACCCGAATACCATCACCTGAGACTATATGCCCCAAAAATCCGACTTCACGAAGCCAGAACTCACTTTTACTAAACTTGGCAAACAGTTTCTTTTCTCTCAAGATCTGCAATATAGTTCTCAAGTGTTCGGCATGTTCAGACTCATCTCGAGAATAAATTAAAATGTCATCTATAAACACTACTACAAACTTATCCAAATATGGTCGGAAGATCCGATTCATTAAGTCCATAAATATAGCTGGAGCATTTGTTAAGCCGAAAGGCATCACAAGAAACTCATAATGTCCATACCTTGTCCTAAAGGCGGTTTTCGGCACATCTGACTCCTTAACTCTCAGCTGGTAGTAACTAGACCTCAAATCAATCTTTGAAAACATTGTGGCCCCCTTTAACTGATCGAATAAATCATCAATCCTCGAAGCGGTATTTGTTCTTTATAGTCACCTTATTAAGTCGACGGTAATCAATGCAAAGTCTCATTGAACCATCCTTTTCTTTACGAATAATACAGAGCACCCGGGGAGAGAAACTCGGTCTCACAAATCCTTTGTCTGTTAACTCCTGCAATCGAGCCTTCAATTCTTTTAATTCAATGAGCCATTCTATATGGAGCAATCGAGATCGGTGCGATGCAGGCAACAAATCAATGGCAAAATCTATCTCTCGTTCGGAGGCAACCTGGCAATTCCTCGGAAATACATCCGAAACTCATAGACTATCGATCGATTCAAATTTCAGTTGAGGCAACTCAATATTCATTACATAAGCGGATAAGCTTCACACCCTTTTCTCATGTATTTACGTGCGGACATATGCGAAATCACCATAGGCAATTTATTTGATTCATCTGTTTCAACCCACGAATTTCTCCATTTTCACATTTCAACTCTAGTGTCTTTTGTTTACAATCTACCTTAGCATCATACAATGTTAACCACCCATTCCCAAGATAACGTCAAACTCACCAAATGGTAACAACATCAAGTTGGCGGGAAAAAGTGACCTTGAATCATTAATGGGCAATTCTTGCAAACCTTGTCAACTAGCACATATTGGCCTAAGGGGTTCGACACTTTAATCGTAAACTCAGTAAATTCAACAGGCAACTTTTTATTGGATACTAAATTCATGCAAATATAGGAATGAGTGGACCCGGGATCAATCAATGCAATAACAATAGTATCATAGAGAGAAAATGTACCAGTAATAACATCGGGAGATGATGCATCTTCTCGGGCACGTATAGCATAAGCTCTAGCAGGTGCTCTAGCTTCTGATCTTGCCGTTAAATCTTTCATCACCGTTTTACTACTAGTCCCACCTCCAATATTTCTCGGTGGTCTACCTCTACTAGCGGTGGTATTCTGTCTAGCACTCTGAAATCTTTCTTCTTTAACTTTCTCCGGACAATCTCTAATAAAATGCTCGCGAGAACCGCACTTGAAACAAGCTCGCTCGGTCCCCCAACACTCACCATAATGTTGCCTGCCACATTGCTGACACTCGGGCTTTCTAGGTCGCACATTACCCACACTTGCCACCGAAGTAGCTTGAGCTTTAGACCCGAATATGCTCTACCACGATCTCTGTGAATCCCCAATTGAAACTGTCATTCGAGGGTTTGTCTCTTTGGACCTCTTTGGTTGAGATTGAAATGGCTTGCTTATCTGTCTTTTTCTGACATCTCGGGCCTCAATAGCAGCTTTTCTTCTTTCTTTGTTCAATTCTTCGACTTTAAGAGCTCGATCAACCAATACTACAAATTCTTTCAACTCCAAAATTCCTACAAGCACTTTAATGTCCTCATTCAGCCCATCTTCAAATCTTCTACACATAATGGCCTCGGTGGACACACATTCTCGGGCATACTTGCGAGTCTTACAAATTCGTGTTCATACTACGCTCTGAGACATTTTCCCTGCTTCAATTCAAGGAACTCCTTCCGTTTTTATCAATAAATCACGACTTATGTATTTCTTTCTAAATTCTTCCCGGAAGAAATCCCAAGTAACTTTTTCTTTTGGCACCATCGCAACCAAAGTCTTCCACCAAAGGTAAGTCAATCTCTCAAAAGTGATACAAAGACACTTTAAGCATTCCTCGGGTGTACATGAGAGCTCATCAAATACACGGGTAGAATTTTCAAGCCGAATTCCGCTTTCTCGGGATCATCATCGACCTTTGCTCTAAACTCTTCCCCTTGTTTTCGAATCTTGTCAACCGGAGGCTTGTTCATTCTTACCAAATCTATACCTTGAGCAGCTACAGAATCGCCCGAGGTATAGGAGGGGTGGAGGAGGTTGAGCATTTGGATTTGCTCGAATAAATTCAAGATACCAATTGTTCATCATTTGGAGAAAGGCATCCCGAGCCTCATCTCCTTGTCTCAATGTCTCAGTCTACTTTCCACAGTAGCGGTCCCTTGTGCGGGAGCCGCGCATTACTAAAGATCATCAACCGTAGTTCCTTCGAATCCATTACTATATTAAAACAAAACACGCTTTAGAATAATCGAGTCACCACACTATCACAATATTTTTATGGCATGTATAGCTAGACTTTTACACACACTTTATTAGTCCGAGAACCGACTAAACCATAGCTCGATACCACTAAATGTAACACCCTTACCTGTTACAGTCGCATTTAACAGATACAAGGTATTACCGAACATAACACATACCATTAAACATAACCGAAATATAAATATGTCATCCAATTTGATAGTGCATCGATAATATATGTCTTGAACAATATTAGCCAACTTTAATGGCTTGTACAAATTAGCTGGTCGAGTAATCAGAACTAATATTTTAAACCTAGACAAATATGACACGTAACAAAATAATTAAGCCTACTATACATGCCATAATTCAAAACGTTTAGTTCAAATACCCTAAAGTATGATAGTGCGGATAGATCTTCACGATCCTTAACTCCCGAGCAAGTCAAGAACACTATAAGACAAAAGAGAGAAACAAAGTAAGCTTATAGCTTAGTAAGTAAGTATGTAAATACTAATTAAAAAAAAATCTAACATGTTTACACAACAATTCAAGTATATCTACTTTAACTTCACTATTCATTCCACTTTGATTAAGCTGTCTCTGCTGCGTCATATTCACTAAATAAATCATAACTCGAGTTACAAAACTCGAAATTCAAATCCGTAAAATTTCCCTGAATCTAGACTCATAAAGATTTTTGCTAATATTTTTTCTATAATTTTTAGTTCAGCCGATTAGTACAGTTTATTAGTTAAATTTTCCCCTGTTACACAGCTCGACTGATCTGACCTCTGTTCACTACAAATTGAATTTCTCTCAGTACACAATTCAAAAAACCCTGAAGTCTGTTTCATTTAAAACTAGTCTCAATAAGGAATTTAGGCATGTAAACTATATTTCTTAATTTTCTTTGTACAATTTTTAATGATTTTTCAAAGTTGGAACAGGGGATCACGTATTCATCCTGAGCAAGTCACATACAATTGTAAATATCTCAAAATATAGAATTCCTTTGCTTGCTCTGTTTCTTGTATATGAAAGTAGACTCATTAAACTTTAATTTCACATCTCATTCAACCTCTAATTATATTCCTCCTATTTTTGGTGATTTTTCAAAATCACGTCACTGCTACCATCTAAAAACAGTTTTAATGCTAATTTCACTCTTTCACACATTCTTTATGCTAACCTCATTTTATCTTATATATTTATATACCACAAATCATTTTCACCACATTTCATTCACTATAAATGTAGGTCCAAACCACAATATCACCACAAAACCATCCCGTTGAACAATTCGGATCAATCCTCGATATTTAATGGTTTCAAAGACACATTTCACCATCATACTTCGCTTAGTTCGGCTCTCTTGTACACATGGTGAACACTTAGTACCACTCATGCGACCCAACCGATTTGTCTCGTAGATCTCTTGTCTACATGGTGTCCTTCACTTGGAATCACGCATGCGACCTAGCTACATTTATCTTTCACGTAGCTCTCTTGTCTACATGGTGTCCTTCACTTGGAATCACGCATGCGACCTAGCTACATTTATCTTTCACGTAGCTCTCTTGTCTACATGGGATACATCTCGTATCACACATGTGACCTAGCTATTACAGGGGTGTCTCGTAGCTTTCTTGTACACATGAGGTGCACTCAATCATACATGTGACCTAGCTACGCCCTCTATTTCATTCGATCTCTCCAATGTTCAACCGGATCTCTCTCTATATTTATTTCCATTCTTCCAATAATCGATTTATATTTTAACATCAGCTAGTATATTTATATAATAGGCTGAAATATAAGAATGTACATGAAATTATTGTAATATTTACATACAAACTTACCTTGGTGCAAAATGTGGAAATTTTGCAATTTAGTCCAAAACTTTTTCCTTCCCTGCTCGAGATCAATTCGCGTCTTTCTTGATCTATAATAACACATTTATCTCATTTAATACTCATACTATTTATTTCAATCCAAAAATCACATCATGGAAAAGTTACATTTTGCCCCTAACTTTTCAAAATTACAATTTTGCCCCTAGGCTCGGAATTTAATTTCAGCCCTTATTCTTATATTTTATGATATGCTGAACATTTTCTCTTCTACAACAACATCAAATTCTCACTCTATCATATAGTTATGAACAATAGGTATTTTTACCGATTATGCTTTTTTACTCGTTTTCACTTAAAACCGAGTAGCACAAGTTATTTAACATAATTTAAAACCTCATATTCTATCATAAAACATCAAAATACACAAATTTCACCTATGGGTATTTTTCCAAATGTGAACCCTAGGTTAAATTATTACTAGCATAAGCTTAATCGAGCTTCCGGATTCCAAAACGTAAAGAACATTAAAAGCGGGCTTGGAATCACTTACTATGGAGCTTGAAAATTGAAGAAACCCTAGCTATGGAGAGAGGGAGAATTCGGCAGCAACTAAGGAGGATGATGATCAATTTTGTGTTATTTTTCCCATTTTATTTCATTTAATATCCAAATGACCAAAATGCCCTCCTTACTAAACTTTCAAAAATTCCTTCCATGTCCTAATTTTGTCCATGAACTTAAAATTGGTCAAATTGCTATTTAAGACCTCCTAATTAATATTCCAAAACAATTTCATACTAAAACTTCGGGATGCAAATTTTGCAACTTATTCGATTTAGTCCCTACTTTCAATTTAAGCACTTTAGGCATAGAATTTCATCACGAAATTTTCACACAATCATGCAATCATATCATAAACCCCAAAATAATTATAAAACAATTATTTCTATCTCGGATTTGTGGTCACGAAACCACTATTCCGATTAGGCCCTAATTCGGGTTGTCACACTAGTTATTTATAAGGAAGTTATGTGTGTATTAATTATGGTAAATAAATTATATAGATTGATATTGTTTTGGCATGTATTTGGCTAAGTAAATGGTAGTGATTTGAGATTTGGAATAGATGAAATTATAATGGCATGAATTGTACATTTGGTTGATGATTTTACGTGACTAATTGTAGGATGAAATGGTACCATTTTGGTTGTTTAGGTGAGCATGTATAAGGGTGGCAAATTGGCCTTGCAAATGGCCTATTTTTGTCCACACGGGCAGAGACACAGGCGTGTGTCTCAGTCGTGTGTGACACATAGTCATATTACATGGCCGTGTGTCCTTTGGTGATGAAATTCAATTAAAATCAGTATGCTCCATATGGTCTCACACACGAGCGTGTGACTGGCCTGTGGTACAAGTCAGTATACTCCCTTATTAGCACACGGCCTAGCACACAGGCGTGTTGCATAAGTCAGTATACCCTACAAATTTGGCACGGCTTAGACACACAGGCGTGTGGTCGGCCGTGTGACCCAAGTCTGTTTGCCCTGTTTCCACACGGCCTGAGACACAGGCGTGTCTAAAGCCTTCTGAGGCGCACGACCTATTCACACGGGCGTGTGACCCCTATATGGTTGAAATTTTTCAAAGTTTCCAAAATTTTCATATGTTATCTGTTTAGTCCCTAACTAGTTTTAAATCATTTTTAAGGCCTCGTAGGCCCTTATAAGTGACAATGTGATTGTGTTGAATGATTTATGAGAATGAGTGTTTTATGTTTGATAAACGTATGCTATATGTTGTGAATTGATCGGTAATACCTTGTAACCCTACTCTGGCGACAGATACGGGTTAGGGGTGTTACATTTTTTTGGTATCAGAGCTACGGTTTAGTTGATTCTAGGACTAACGTAGCATTTGTGAGTCTAGCTATACATGCCATGTATATAAACTGAGATAACGTGATTACTCCTAACATTTTAAATTGTGTTTTCATATAGTAATGGATACCAATCGAGCTATAGCAGATGAGGTCGAGAGTAATGTGTCTGCTCCCCCGTAAGGGATAGCGACATCTGATTCTAGACCCGTGACGGGCAGTCAGAGAGGAGAGGCTAAAGAAGCCTTCTTCCAAATAATGAATGAATGGTTCACCCAGTACATTCGTATGAACTCGGCTGCTCAACAACCTCCACCTTTCCTAATCCCTAACTGTAACACCCCGAATTTGGGCCTAGAAGTATTGGGCCTTGAGTGGGGGTCCGTAAGGAGGTTGTATATAGGTATTTAATTGTGCAATGAAATGAAACAATTAAATGTTTACTATTAGTGGTTAATGGCTTTGAGAAGTGTTGGAGAAATCTTGGGTTCAAACTTGGGCTTTAGCAAAAATTTTGGTATTAAGTGAAAAAAAACCTAGATGCTTGGATGAGGGTTTTAAATTATTGTGTTAAATAAATGACACAAGGAAGCTTGTAGTCTAGTGGTTGTGGTGTCATTAAGGTTGTATGGGAGCCTGGATTCAAGCCTTGGCTCTTGCAATTTATTTTGTTTTTTAAAGGAACCCGAACTTTGGCCTTTAGACCTTATAATTAATTGGGGATAAAATATGACACAAAAAGCCTTGTGGCTTAGTGGCAAGTAGCGTGTGGAGCATTTAAGGGGAGGCATAGGTTCAATCCCATGGCAAGCAAGGAGCATTTATTTTGCTAACAGGGGCAAGAGTTGGTGTTGAATTTAAACTCTAATGTTGGAGGATCCCACATCGAAGCTAATATAAGAGTGGTTGTGAAGTCGGCTTTAAATAGAGGAACCATGAAGAGAGTAAATGTACCTTTCTTGGTGATCCTTTCATTGTATGGCATGCTCGTTTGGGTTGGGCGTCGGCTAAGAGTGCTCGGAGCGTGGATTAACTCCAGTCTCCTATCAGGTGTGTATTTATCACTACTCTTGTTGTTGGATGGCTACTTCGGGCCGCGATGGGCCGAAAAGGGCCATGTGGGCCCAATAGGCCCAATTGGATAAGTTATTTGATTGTGTAGTAAATATTGGGCTAGGCTAGGTGAATCTCATATTTGTGGCTAGATTTGGGCTAAAAGGGCCACACGAGCGTGTGGGCCCATTTGGGTCGAGAATAGGCTTTAGGCCCATTTGTATTGTTATCCATGTTTAGAATACTTTAGTTTACCAATTATTGAAATGCCTCGACTTGTAAAATTACCATTTTACCCTCGATTCTGAAATTACCATTTTACCCTCGGTTCTGAAATTCTGCTTTTACCCTCGATTTACGTAATTACTGCTTTTACCTCGGTTCTGTAATTACTATTTTACCTCGATTTACTGAAATTCTTGCTTTTCCCTCGGTTCATGTAATTACTATTTTACCCTCGATTTATAGAATTACCGCTTTACCCTCGGTTTACGTAATTACTGCTTTTACCTTCAATTTACGTAATTACCAAAATACCCTTGGTTTATAAAATCACCAAAATACCCCTAGTTTGTAAAATTACTAAAATACCCTTGGTTTACAAAATTACCAAAATACCCCGGTTTGTAAAATTACTAAAATACCCTTTGTTTATAAAATTACCAAATACCCTTATAGGGTAGAATTACCATTTTGCCCTTAGGGTGTTAATGACTATTTTGCCCTTGTGGGCAAGTGACCGACTTGGACAAGGTGATATAGACAACTTTGGAGGAGCAATGAGGCTTGGAGTATCGACTTGGATAAGCTTGAATCGTATTATTGGACCCCGTGAAGGTAAGCAACTTATGGTCAATAAGGGTTCTTTGGCCGAATAAGGTAGGGTGGATTTTGAGTTTGTTAAGCATAACTTGTATGCTAAAAATGGTGATGAATAATTGTAGGACATCGTAAGGGATCTCAGTAGCAGTTGTCGCGAAACAAGTGTGTACCGAACACCCTTTCTTAGTTCAATTCAAAAAGTCGAAATGTCAAATTCCGGCATTTCATGGTTATGTGAGTATGCGAATGCTCTCAAGGCATAGAGTAATTGTTAGAACTGGCACCGCAAGGTGGTAAGCACGTTCGCGTGACGTTTTGGCGTATTTCGGAAAAAGGGGCTCGATGGGCCAAAATTGGGCCCAATGGGCTTACAGACCAATATGGGTAAGAGATGGGCAAATTAGCCTGTTAGGTAGATGGTGGAATCAAACTGCATAAAACTGATAAAAATTACTGATTTAGCTTGTGTAGTAGCGTAGATTATGAAATTACCCCTAAAGAGCAAAATTACCGATATACCCTAAGGGTTTAAATTGGCTGAACTGCATGATTGATCAATGTTGTATTTTACATGATATGCTTTTATTAATATCTGTTGCATGGGGTTGGGGTATTAATGGAGGAAGTACTGAAAGTGGTTCATCCACGTCTCGGAGGCTTTGCCTCAATCGATCGAATTTGAGTGCTGCTTTCGCAACTGTGGTGTGTAGGGTGGGTGGGTTGAGATATTCCCCACAAGGTGTGTAGGGTGATGCAGGCGGTGTAGCGGTTGGTGGGTTGAGTAGTCTCCCAGATGGGCTTGCATTCATTATTACCGTTGTTATTCATGTTATTGAACCGGGCCTATGGGCCATCTTGTTATGTAAAAGGGCTAAGGCCTTGCTATCAGATTCGAAAAGGGCTTGACCTCTGCGTACTATTATCTGAATAGGGCTTAGGCCCAATGGGCTCGAGCTGAATTGGGCTTTGGATGGGCTTCAGATACACCGAGTTTCCAAACTCACCCCTTTCCTTAACCTTGCGGTGAGCCTTGATGTGGGGACTTGGGCGGAGAGGATTCAGTGGCCACTGTGATCATCTTTGGGCTTTTAAATAAGTGTTGGTTTTCATTTAATTTCCTTTAATTATTATTTATTTTTGGGTTGTAATAAGGCCAATTTTAACTTTCCTTTTATTTCTTTTTGGAATTATTTTAATTTTAATAACTTTAAAAATTGGTTAATAATTATTCAAATGGGCTAGACTTAGGACGTGTTTTCAAAATGATACTTGTTTTCAAAATATCTCAAAGACCACGATTAATCGATTTATCAAAGACGTCCACTTAAACAAATTTAAACTCGATATAACAAAGTGTGGCTATGGTTGTGGGCATGTCTAGGATTGGATCCAATTAAAGAGCTTGGTACTTAAGCAGCCTTCATGGCTCACCTCCTCTGTCTCAGATACCTACCTGGTGCCCAGCTTCTATACACTTTGTTAACTCAACAAAATATATGGTTTTAAAACACTAAAACGGAACGTGGGTTTTCAACTCCAATGTGGCACGTCAGATTCGGTCATAACGTCTAGGCTGGGTTTCGGGTGTTACACTAACCATACCTGTAGCTCCTCAATGAGCCAAGCTTTTAAGATTGAATAAACCTCCTATTGACAAGATCCGCAAACACGAAGTTGAAGAGTTCAGAGCTAGTGTTGATGATGACCCTGAGAGAGCAGAGTTTTGGCTTGAAAATATGATTCGAGTATTTGATGAACTTTCTTGCACGCCAACTGAATGTTTAAAGTGTGCTATATCCCTTTTGAGAGATATCGTGTATCAGTGGTAGAATACCTTGGGGTCTGTAGTACTGAGAGAACGAGTGACTTGGGAATTCTTTCAGACAGAGTTTCGAAAGAAATATATAAGTTAATGATTCATTGATCAAAAGCATAAAGAGTTTGGCCACATGACTGTAACCAAGTACGAGAGGGAATTTGTACGGTTGAGCAAGTACGCTTGTGAGTATGTGTCTACTGAAGAAATAATGTGCAAGCAGTTTGTTGATGGGCTGAACGAAGATATTAAACTTCTGGTTGAGATTTTAGATTTAAAAGAATTTGTTGTGTTAGTTGAACGGGCTTGCAAAGTTGAAAACTTTAGTCGAGAAAAGAAAAAAGCTAAATCAGAGGCTAGAGATACAGGGAAGAGATCGATGAGTAAACCTTATTAGTCCTCGTTAAAGAAATCCAGAAACTATTTTAACCGATAGACAGCTTTAGTGGGATATTCTAATAGAGATTATGGAAAGCAATATATCAACCCTAAAGCTCAAGCTACATTGGTGTTAGTGTTGGCAACGTGAAAGATGTTAAACCCAAATGTCAACAATATGGAATATGACATTTTGGAGATTGCTAGGTGAAAAATAATAATAAAGCTTGTTACAGCTATCGTTCAGGAGATTATTTTATCCGATATTGTCCTGAGTTAAAATGAAAAAGATAAATCTCAGTATGCAAGATCGAGCAATACGACAGCGAGATGGAGACCGCCAAGAAATACGGGGAATGTATCTAGTGGTAGAGGTGTGATGAGAGATTCTGCTGTGAGGTCTGAGGCACGAGCACCTGCCAGAGCTTATTCTACTTGTGCACGGGAGGAGGCATATCTTCAGATGTTATCACTGGTACTTTCACTCCCTATGATACTAATGTAATTCCTTTGATAGATCCAAGATCAACCCATTCGTATATATGTATGAATTTAGTATCTAATAAGACTTTTTCTATAGAGTCTACTGAATTTATAATTAAAGTATCGAACCCCTTAGGCAAATGTGTTTTGGTTGAAAAAGTCTGCAAGAATTTTCCGTTAATGAATCGGGATTTCTATTTTCCAGCTAATTTGATGTTGTTACCATTCGATGAATTTAATGTAATTTTGGGTATGGATTGGCTAATGATGCATGATGCTATAGTGAATTGTAGATGAAAGACAATTGAACTGAAATATCAGAATAATGAGACTTAGAATTGAATCTGATGATCCGAATAGTTTGCCAGTTGTGATTTCATCTATGTTAGCTCAGAGATTTGTGAGAAAGGGGTGTGAAGCTTATCTTGCTTATGTACTTGATATGAAAGTGACAGAAACAAAGATTGAATTAGTACCAATTATGTGCGAGTATCCAGATGTATTTCCTGAAGAGTTATCGGGTTTACCACCTATCAGAGAGGTTGAGTTTGGTATTCAATTAGTACCGGGAACAATGTCAATATCGATAGCTCCGTATAGAATGGCTCTGACAGAATTAAAAAATTGAAAGCTCAATTACAAGAGTTGGCAGATAGAAGTTTTGCTAGACCGAGTTTCCTTTACTTAGGGTGCACCGGTGTTGTTTGTAAAAAAGAAAGATGGCACAATGAGAATGTGTATAGGCTATTAGTAGCTTAACAAAGTGACGATCAAGAATAAATACCCTTTGCCATGAATAGATGATTTGTTTGATCAGTTAAAAGGGGCAATAGTGTTTTCGAAAATTGATTTGAGACCGAGTTATTACCAGTTGAGAGTTAAAGACTCAGATGTGCCAAAGACTGCATTTAGAATAAGGTACAGACACTAGAAATTTCATGTTATGCCTTTTGAACTAACAAATCCACCTGTTGTTTTTATGGACTTAATGAACCGGATTTTCATGCCGTACTTAGACCAATTCATAGTTGTGTTTATTGATGATATTTTAATTTACTCTCGTGATGAATCTGAGCATGCCGAGCATTTGAGAATCATGTTACAAATTTTAAGAGATAAACAATTGTTTGTAAAGTTAAGAAAATGTGAGTTTTGGCTACTAGAGGTTGGTTTTTTGGGACATATAGTTTCAACCGCGGGTATTCGAGTTGACCCGAGTAAAATTTCTGCAATTTTGGATTGGAAGCTTACGAGAAATGTATCTGAAGTCCGTAGTTTTTTAGGACTAGCTGGCTACTATAGACGATTTGTGAACGGCTTCTCGATGATTGCAACTCTAATGACATGATTGCTTCAAAAAGATGTTAAATTTGAGTGGTTAGAAAAGTGTCAGTAGAGCTTCGAACACTTGAGAACATTATTGACAGAGGCACCAGTGTTAGTTGAGCCTGATTTAGGTAAAGAATTCGTAACTTTAAGTGATACATTATTAAATAGCTTGGGTTGTGTTTTGATGCAGGAAGGCAAAGTTGTAGCTTACGCCTTGAGATAGTTGAAGTCGCACGAAAAGAATTATCTGACGCACGATCTAGAGTTAGCTGCGATAGTGTTTGCATTGAAAATTTAGCGTCATTACTTGTTTGGTGAGAAATTCCATATTTATACCGACCACAAAAGCTTGAAATATCTAATGACTTAGAAAGATTTGAATTTGTGACAATGGAGATGGTTAGAATTGCTAAAAGACTATGAATTAGTGATTGATTATCATCCGAGGAAAGCAAACGTAGTTGCAGATGCTTTGAGTCGAAAGTCCTTATTTGCTTAGCATGCTTTGAACACACAATTAGCTTTCTCTAATGACGATTCAATAGTAACTGAGTTGAAAGTGAGACCATTATTTCTACAGCAGATTTGTGAGGCTCAAAAATTTGATAATGAATTGCAAGCAAAACGAGCTCAATGTGAGTCAACTTATGATTCGGAGTTTCAAATTGGGCCTGATGACTGTTTGATTTTTCGTGATAGAATATATGTACCAAGAAATTCTGATCTCATTCGAAAGATTTTAAACGAAGTACACAGTAGTTGTTTATCAGTACATCCGGGAAGCACAAAAATGAATAACAATTTGAAATAGCATTATTGGTGGCATGACATGAAACTAAATACCTCAGAATTTGTTTCGAAATGTTTGATTTGTCAAGAAGTCAAAGCTGAGCATCAAGTGCCGTCAGGTTTATTACAGCCTATTATGATTCCTGAGTGGAAGTGGGATAGAGTAACAATGGATTTCGTATTAGGTTTGCCCTTATCTCCGAAAAAGAAAAATGCAATCTAGGTTGTTGTTGACAGATTGATGAAATTAGCTCATTTTATCCCAGTACGTACAGATTTCTCGCCTGATAAATTAGCTGAGTTGTATATTTTCGAAATTGTGAGATTACATGGTGTTCCCCTATCTATTGTTTCGGATAGAAATCCAAGATTAACTTTGCGATTTTGGAAGAAATTGTAAGAAGCTTTGGGTTCAAAGCCGCATTTTAGCACTGTATTTCATCTGCAAATGGATGGTCAATCTGAACGAGTTATTCAGATATTGAAGATATGTTGCGTTGTTACATTCTTAAGTTTGTAGGTAGCTGGGAGAAATATCTACCACTAATTGAATTTGCTTACAATAATAGTTTTTAATTGAGTATAAAAATGGCATCGCATGAAGCTCTATACGATCGTGAATGTCGAACACTGTTGTATTGGAGCGAGCTCAGTGAAAATAAGATTCACGAGGTTGAACTGATCAGAGAGACTGAAGAAAAAGTGAAAGTAATTGGTAATAGTTTAAAAGCAGCTTCAGTTCAACAAAAATCGTACGCAGACTTGAAATGGAAAGATATTGAGTTCCAGATCAAGGATAAAGTGTTTTTAAAAGTGTCACATGGAAAAAGATATTATGGTTTAGTCGGAAAAGGAAATTGAGCACGAGATTCATCGGACCGTATGAGATTATCGAGTGAATTGGGCTAGTGGCATATCGACTATCTTTACAGTCTGAGTTAGAGAAAATACATAATGTGTTTCATGTGTCGATGTTTTGACGAAATTGATCTGACTCTTCACATGTCATTTCCCCGACTGAGGTTGAATTCAGTCTGATATGTCATATGCTAAAGAACCGGTTCGAATTTTGGGTCGCGAGATTAAAGAGCTAAGAAATAAAGGCATAGCTTTAGAAAAAGTCTTATGGAAACATCACGGTATTGAAGAGGCTACGTGGGAGCCCGAGGAAGCTATGAGAAAACAGTACCCTAACCTATTCACTGGTAAGATTTTCAGGGACGAAAATCCCTAAGTGGAGAGAGTTGTAACAGCTAGTTTTTAGTCAAATCAAAATAGTAGTTTCAAGACCACAAATCTAAGGTTAAAATATTTATTTTATTATTTTATTAAATTTTACAGAATGATAAAATTATTGTGTGAAAGTTTTGTCAAGAAATTTTACTGTTTGAATGGTTAATTCGGTAAAAAAGACTAAATCGCGTAAAATGTAAAATGCATTTTCTATTAGTTAAAGGTATTAAATAGCTATGAAATTAAATTGTGGGAGTCCTTATGTTGAAATTAAACCATGGTTAAGGTTAGTGGACATTTATGTCCATGGTTTATGTGAAATAATAATGTTTTATTAAAGGTTATTAAGGTAATTGTTAAATAAAGATTGATTAAATAAAATAAAAACAAATGAAAGGCTTCCATTATCATCATTTAATCGAATTTGAAGAAGAACAAGAAGAAAATTAGGGTTCTTCATTTAGCAATCTTAAATTCTTCAATTAGGTATGTATTTTAACTAAGTTTTTAATGATTTTTACGTTTTTGGGATCGCTGCTTCGTATTCTAGCTAGCTCGTACCGTAGATTTTGAAATTGTTAATGTGACAGCCCTAAATTGACCCTAGTCAGAAAGCGGTTTCGGGACCGCTAAACCGAATCACCGAAGTATTTGAATATGATATTTATTGTCTAAAATGTGTGAATATGAATGTGTGAAAGTTTTAAGCTTCGATTTAGTCGATTGCATGTGAATTCAGCTAATAGGACTTATGTGTTACACTTTTAAAATGTGACAGGTTAATCTATAAGGATCAATTAATGCATGTTATAAGAATGATGGGTTTGCATGTCAAATTTACAATTATAATGAGTAGTGGCCGGCCATGGATGGGTCATGGATGATAATATGAATTTTCTATTAGCATTATTAGTTTAGAAAATAAAATAGTGAATTAAGAATGATAAAACATGAGGTGAGTGGGAGGAGAAACCAAAGTTGTCTCACCCTTACTCCCCCATTGCCGTGACTAGAGAAAGAGGAGGAAGAAAAATCTTTAGGGAAGAAATTCGGCCAAGGTGGATAGCAAGAGGAAGGTAAGTTCAATGCCATTCTTGAAAAAAAAAAAAAGAAAACTTATGCACCATTTGGATGATTAGTTAAATTCTACCTATTTTATGGTTTGAAGATAGGTTTTGTATGAGTTAAGTTTTGGCTAAGGTGGATTTGTGTTGATGTCATTAGCATGCTAAGTGTGAAGCTTTGTAATGATACATGTGATGGTGGATTGATGATTCTTGGATTTTCTTTTTAGCATTTGTGAGTTAGTCATTAAGTTCTTTGCTTAACCCATGGCAAAATTTGAAACGGTGTGGTAGCTAGAGCATTCGGCCATGGTAGAAAATGGAAGAGATATATGGTTGTTGTTTCGTGTTAAATTTAGATGAACGATGGTAGATGAGTGTTTGAACTATACAAATAATCATATGTGAGCATTGGATGCTAAGGGTAAAGAATCGGCTACCTTATCATGTGCCAAGACCGAATGTGAATTTGGTTATGTTTGAGTAATTTATGTGCTTAAAATTGATGTAGTATAAATTATCATGTCCTTGCCGAATATATATTTGATCAAAGAGGAGTTTGTTATTGAATATTGGTTCAGCTACTAAGCTAGGAAATAATTGTTGGAAACATGGTATCTAAGCGCTTATGTAGATATATATATATATATATGGCACTTTAAGTAAAATTGTTCATTTGATAAAGTTGGCTAATAGTTCAAGTAAGGATTACTCTATTTGAGAATGTACATGAATTGAGGGTTGATGTTTAACTGAGGTAAGTATAGGTATATTCGGCTTGTAGTTTTATAAATGTGATATGAGTGTTTTGTTTTGTAAATGAGTAGTATGTTAAGAATGGTTCTAAAATATATATGGATGCCATGTGATTGTGTTTGATTGGGAAGCAAATTGTTTGATTTAGCTCAAGAGCTTAGAGGATCAAAGTTGGATAAGGGAAAGGAAAAAGTGATCGAATAGTCATTGAAGTCGCCGACAACATCCGAGGTAAGTTTTGAGTAATGGAACTTAGATTATGATTCGATTAGACCATGTTATATAGCGAATCAAAACCATGCTCTTTGTATGTGGCTATTGAGCCGAAAATGGTAATGGTAGATAAGTGCCTTGTGTCTGAGTCCTAGTAATGGAAACGAAATAAAAATGTGTTATGATTTGTGGACATATGCGCATGATTATTCGGATGATAACCGGACTAAGATCCGAAAGCATTCGTGCGAGTTTCTATATCCGGGCTATGTCCCGAAGGCATTTATGCTAGTGATTATATCCGGGCTAAGACCCGAAGGCATTTGTGCGAGTTGCTATATTCGGGCTAAGACCCGAAGGCATTTGTGCGAGTTGTTATATCTGGCTAAATCCCGAAGATACTTGGGCTTGGAAGTGAGCGATCTTGCTGTAATAATTTCAATTAATACGCTCATAAAATTCCAAACGATAAGGTATGTTTCGTATATGCATCGGAAAGTTCGATTCGTTTTAAATAGTATTCGTTCAATTGATTAACGAATTTTCGGCCTTTAGTTAGGTTTGATACCTTGTGTATGAATATATTGATTGAAGCATGAAGTAAGTATATGTAACACCCCGAACCCCAGACCATCGCCGGTGTCGGACACGAGGGGTTAGCAAGCCAAGTTCACTTGTTTTGCCCATCCATTGGACATTTCCAGTCAGGCTGGAAAAACTGCGTCACTGTCGCCTTAAAAATCATATCTTGAGTTTCAAAACTCGGAAACTGGTTTCGTAAATTTTCCATGAATTTAGACTCATATATCCATCCATGGATTTATTTCTAGAATTTTTGGTCGGGCCAATTGGTACAGTTTATTAGTTAAATTCACCCATGTTACAGGGATCGACTGCTATGACCTTCGCGCCGTATAACTTGAATATCTCTCTGTACAGGGCTTTAATGCTGGTGTCATTTGTTTCTAATGAAACTAGACTCAAAATGGAATCTGTACATATAAGGTATGTCTCCTAATTCTTTCTGGATAATTTATAGTAAATTTTTAAAGTTGCGACAGGGAACCCAGAAACCGTTCTGGCCCTGTCTCACAATAGCTTTAATATCTCTTAACATGTAACTCCTATGACCATTTAGTTTCTTCCATATGAAAATAGACTCATCAATGTTCATTTACATAGCTGATTCACTATTTAATACCATTCCTACAAATTTTGGTGATTTTTCACATTCACGTTACTGCAGCTGGCAGCATCTGTTTTAAGGTAGGTCTTACCTATTTTGTAGTCTCCATGAACCAACTAGTCTTGCCTTACATAGGTCCACATATGATCATTTTAACCATGCCAATGGCTGATCATGTGACCAACATTCCCATTTCCAATTCATAGTCACATCATGACACCATATATATATATACAAACCGCAAATAGTTTAAGTTGATACTTCACTATTACGAGCCATTTTCGCATGGCCGTACACATATACATCATAACATATTTAAACCAACAAGGGTAGTCCTATACATGCCATTTCAAGTTCAACCAAGAATTTATACCAAAATGGGGGCTTGATAGTGTGGATGACTTCGACTTCAACGATCCCGAATCCGATTGCTATCGAGCGAAATCTAGAAAACCGAGAGCCAAAGCAATGAGTAAGCATTTTATGCTTAGTAAGTCTCAAGGAATATAATCAACTCTAATTACAGCAATACATTCACATAGTTAAATGCATCATTTCATTAATGCACATTCACATAATCATACTTACTTCACCATCCCAACTCTTATGTTCATACACAAATAACGGCTTCATTAAGGCCGATAACTCGTTCCATCATAGGAGCGGATATTCACACGCCTTACTCCTAGCGCACAAAGCACACACCGCACTTACCTTGTCATTGGGAAATTTCACAAGTGCATTAGCTGAAATTTTCCAGCAAGCTTATAATTTTCAAATCACATACCTTCTGAGTTTAACCGGATGTCGCTACTCGATCAATCGCCTTCGGGACATAGCCGGTTATGGTAACCCGCACCAAGGCCTACGGACTTAACCCGGATATCACGATTTGCACAAATGCCTTCGGTCTTAGCCGGATGTAGCCACTAGCACAATTGCCTTCGGTCTTAACCCGTTATAATTTCCAGCATAATTGTCTTTGGGGCTTAGCCGGATATCAATCAATTTCTCATGCACACATACATCAATAATCATTGGACATACATATTTATTTTCGTTACTAAGGCTCAAACACAATTATAATCACTAACATAATCGCCTTGGGACTTAGCCCGGGTATCATTCAATACTCATACACATAAATCAATAATCAATACATCCATATTTCATTCTACATAATTCAAGTAAGGTCACTTCTTGAGGACTTACCTCGGATGTTGTCGAACGGCTTTTACGGCTATTCGATCACTTTTTCCTTCCCTTGTCCAATTGTGGCCCTCTTAGCTCTTGAGCTAATTCAAACAAATTCAATTTATCAAAACCTCATTGTGCTAGCTTATGGCGAATATGACAAGGAATTTAAATGGTCATATGGCCACCCTTTAGCTTGAATACACAATGGTCATGCACATTTTATACTACATCAAGCAATTCAATACAATTTATTCGAGCATCAAGGAAAAGCTAAGGCCTTCAATAGGCTACCCAAGGCCGAATATACTTGTCCATGTTGAGGCCAATTATGCACTTAATACCACACAAAATAGCATGCATTTTACTAGTTAATGCTTTGCATATTGTAGCTCAAAACTTACAATATAGCATCAAGCACTCATATGTGTGCTAGGCAATGTGCTTACAATTTCACAATTATTCTTCAACATCTTCTTCTTTAAACAAACTTATTCATCACTTCCTTCATAACCAAAACATCATGTGCAAACATATATATACATATATGAGCATGGCGAATTTCAAGGTGTCCATAGCCATCCAAAACACAAATTTTAACTAACATGCAAGAAGCATGAACCATGCTCATGAATGCATCATGGCGAATATGACAATCATGCTCCTTTTCAACTTCAATCATGATAAAACAAAAGAAAGCTCAAAATCTTACTCAAGAGTAGACAATCCATCATTGCATGCATCATCATCAAGCTTCACACTTAGCATGCAATGGCTTTATCACCATAACAACTTTGGCCAAATACCATTTCCATGGCTTAACAAAGATTTGAGCCATGGCTAACATGCACATCAAGTTAGCAACCAAAACATGCATGAAACTCCTAACACAACCTCATACATACCTTAATCTTGATGCAAACTTGGCCAAATCTCCTTCTAGATCTCTTCCAAACCAAGCATGAAGCAAAAATCCTCCTTCTTCCTTAGTTTTGGCTCAAAGAAAGGATGAACAAAATTTTTTTTCTTTCCTTCTCTACAACTCACGGCAATGGGGGGGGATTACCACACTCACACACATTTTTTTTCATTTTTTTATCACCCATACACCTTTGTTTATTATTTCACCCTAATGCACCAACAAAACATGTTTCATGACATGTTTAGCCCATCCTCCCTTGTCATGGCCGGCCACCACCTATAAAAGGGGGAATTTGACATGCAAGTCCATTATTTTGCATGCATGCTTTAATTAGTCATCACACATTTCCCTATCATACTTTCAAAGTTCATTACTAAGTCCTTTCTTGTGGAATTCACCCTTATAACACTAAATCAATCATCATAAAATGTCATACATGAGCACACACATATTATAGGCATCAAAATAAATTTTTAATTATTTTTATGCCTCGGTTTTGTGGTCCCGAGACCACCTTCCGACTAGGGTCAATTTTGGGCTGTCACAAGATAATTATGAGAATGTGCATTTATGAAGTTATTCATTTAGCCATATGAATGTTATACCTTAGCAAATTAATTTCATTATTCAAAACTTACTAAGCATTAAATGCTTATTCCGTTTCTTTGATTCTCTGCTTTATAGACTTTGGTTCGTCACCATCGGACTCGGGATTGTTGAAGTCAAGTCGTCCACACTATCAAAGCCCTTTTGGTACTCTTTTAGTTGAACTCGAAAATGGCATGTATAGGACCGCCCTTTTGTTGTTGGTCATGTACCTTTTGGTATTGTATAAATTTGGATAGCCATGCGAAAATGGCTTATATATCTTGAGCATAGCATTATAATCATTTTGTATATTGTTCATTAAGTGGTATGGAAATGCTTGGTAACGATTAGCCATTGGAATGGTTAATCACGATCATTTTAGTGCTATGTACGACAAATGGCTAGTTGATCCATGGAAAATCATGAAATAGGTATAGTCTACCTTAAAAACAGAGGCTGACAGCAGCAGTGATGTGAATTTGAAAAATCACTAAAAATAGTAGGAATGAAATTAAATAGCGAATAAAAAATGTAATCGAACCTTGATGAGCCTATTTTCATATGGAAGAAACGAAATGATCATATGAGCCGTATTTTAAGGGATGTTTAAGTTTTCGTGAAACAGGGCCAGAGAGATTTCTGGATCCCCTATTCTGACTTTGGAAACTCACTATAAATTAACCAGAGATAATTAGAAGTCATGCTTTATATGTAAAAATTCCACTTCGAGTCTAGTTTCATTAAAAACAAACGGCATAAGTATTGAAGCCTTGTACAGGGAGATATCTAAGTCGCAATGCATGAAGGTCAGAGTAGTCAAACCCTATAATAGGGGAGAATTTAACTAATAAACTGTACTAATCGGCCAAACCAAAAATTCTAGAAAAACATTTCTAGACGGATATATGAGTCTAGTTTTAAGGAAAATTTACGGAATCAGTTTTCGAGTTTTGGAACTCGAGATATGATTTTTAAAGTGACTGTGATGCAGTTAACCAGCTTGTTTGGAAATTTTAAAATGAACTGTGTTTTATAAGTGAATTAAGTCCGTTAACACCTCGTGTTCAACTCCGGCAACGGTCTCGGGTACGGGGTGTTACAATTTTATTGGTATCAGAGCTACGGTTTAGTCGATTCTAGGACTACCGTAATACGTTTGGGTCTAGCTATACATGCCATTATGTGTTTATTTGATAGTGTGGGGATTTCTGACAGTTAAAAATGTGTTTACTTATAGAAATGGATCCCGATCCCAACCGAGCGGTAGATGATGATCTTGAGAGTGTAGCGCTGCTCCGACAAGGGACAATACCGGCGGACTCTCAACCTATTGCTAGTAATCGAATGATGAAGCTAGACAAGCTTTTTATAGCGTGATGAATGATTGGTTCAACCAATACATTCGAACTAATACTACTGTTCCACAACCTCCATTCCCGACTAATACAACCCCGCACCTACAATACCTCCGAATCGACCAAATAAGGTCAAATAAGCCCCAGTTGATGAATCCAAAACACGAGGCTATCAATTTAACGCTACTGACAAATGATGATGCCGAGCAAGCTGAATTTTGGTTGGACAACACTATTCGGTACTCGATGAACTATCTTGCACACCGATGAGTGCCTAAAGTGTACTATCTCCTTGCTACATGATTCTGCCTACTATTGGTGGAATACGTTGATTTCTGTTGTGCCCGAGAGCAAGTAACTCGGGAGTTTTTCCAAACCGAGTTTGAAAGAAGTATATCAGTCAGAGATTCATTGACCAAAAACGGAAGGAATTTCTTGAACTTAAACAAGGTTCCATGTCGGTTACTGATTATGAACGAAAGTTTGTAAGGCTTAGCCGGTACGCTAGAGAATGCATTTCTTCAGAAGCTGTGATGTGTAAATGTTTCGAGGATGGACTGAACAATGATATAAAGCTGTACGTTGGCATTTTAGAAATCCGAGAATTTGTGGTGCTTGTCGAACGAGCTTGCAAAGCCAAGAGCTCGAGAAGGAGAAAAGAAAAGCGATATGGGAGCAAAGGAGTTTCGTAAGAGATCTTCGGGAAAGCCCTTTCAACAGTCATCAAAGAAATTTAGAGATGACTTAGGCCGGTCTAGAGACACTTCGGGTTTTTCTAGACGAGATCGTGATCGACCCCCTGTGAGTACACGAGTCACTTCGGTCGCCAGTGTTGGAAATGATCGTCGAGACAGAACGGAGTGCCAGTATTGTGGTAAATGGCATTCGAGGAGTTGTAGATTCCATGACCGCTCCTGTTACAAGTGCGGATCAGTTGACCACTTTATTAAAGATTGCCCGAGATTGTCTGAACAGAATGTAAATCAAAGTGGGAAACCGGGTGCTACCACTGCTCGAGGTAGACCATCTAGAAACACGGGAAATCCTAGTGGTGGTCAGAGAGGATCTAGAGACGTTACAACCAGATCTGAGGCTCGTGCTCCTGTTAGGGCTTATGCTATACGCGTACGCGAGGATGCTTCCTTGCCAGATGTTATTACCGGTACTTTCACTCTCTTTGATACTAATGTGATTGCATTGATTGACCCTGGTTCTACTCATTCTTATATATGTGAAACCTTAGCATCCAGTAAGACTTTACTTGTTGAGTCTACTGAGTTCGTAATTTGAGTGTCGAATCCCTTGGGTCGTTATGTACTTGTTGACAAAGTGTGTAAGAAATGTCCCCTAGTAATCCGAGGTTCTTGTTTTCCGACTGATTTGATGCTTTTACCGTTTGATTAATTTGATGTTATCCTCGGTATGGATTGGTTGACGTACATGATGCAATTGTAAATTGCAAAAGAAAAACCATTGATTTGAGGTGTGTAAACAACGAGATAATCCAAGTTGAGTCTACTAACTTGAATGGGTTGCCAGCTGTAATATCATCGATGTTGGCTCAGAAATATGTAAGAAAGGGGTGTGAAGCATACCTTGCGTATGTACTTGATGACAAAGAGTTAGAAAAGAAGCCTGAATTTGTGCCGGTGGTTTGTGAATATCTGGATGTTTTTCTCGAAGAATTACCGGGTTTACCACCTATTCGGGAGGTAGAGTTTGTTATTGAGCTTGTACCTGGGACTACACCGATTTCAATAGCTCCGTATCGTATGGCACCAACGGAATTGAAGTAATTGAAAGCTCAGTTGCAAGAGTTGATGGATAGAGGTTTCGCTCAACCAAGTTTCTCACCTTGGGGTGCACCAGTATTGTTTGTGAAAAAGAAGGACAGAACCATGAGGTTGTGCATCGACTATCGTCAGCTGAATAAGGTGACAATAAAGAATAAATATCCGATACCATGTATTGACGATTTGTTTGATCAACTAAAGGGAGCCTCAGTGATTTCAAAGATAGATTTGAGATCGGGTTATTATCAGTTGCGAATTCGGGATTCGGATATACCCAAAACTACTTTCAGAATGAGATACGGTCACTACGAGTTCTTAGTGATGCCGTTTGGGCTCACTAATGCCCCTGCGGTATTTATGGATTTGATGAATCGGATCTTCAGACCGTATTTGGATCGGTTTGTAGTTGTGTTTATCGATGATATTTTGGTCTACTCGAGAAATGAAACCGATCATGCTTGAACACCGGGATTAGTGTTGCAAATTTTACGGATAAACAGTTATATGCTAAGTTCGAAGAAGTGTGAGTTCGGTTAAGAGAGGTCACTTCTTGGGTCATGTGGTATCTCGATCGGTATTCGAGTTGATCCGAGCAAAATTTCAGCCATACTTAATCGGGAGCCTCCGAGAAATATTATCGAGGTTCGGAGCTTTTTGGGACTAGCCGGCTACTACAGACGGTTTGTAAAGGGTTTCTCGATGATAGCCACACCAATGACGAAGCTACTTCAAAAAGATGTTAAGTTCGAATGGATGGAAAAATGTCGAAAAGTTTCAATCAATGAAAACTTATTTGATGAAGCTCCAATTCTAGTGCAAATTTTAGTCGCAAAGAGTTTGTCATTTATAGTGATGCATCCCTACTTGGGTTGGGTTATGTATTGATGCAAGAAGGTCGAGTTGTGGCCTATGCGTCGAGACAATTGAAGCCACATGAGAAAAATTATCCGACCCACGATCTCGAGCTAGCTGCCATCGTATTCGCTTTGAAAATATGGCGACATTACTTATTTGGTGAGAAGTGCCATGTATATTCGGATCACAAAAGTCTCGAATATTTGATGACTCAAAGAGACTTGAATCTGCGACAAAGACATTGGCTCGAGTTGTTAAAAGATTATGAGCTTGTCATTGACTATCACCCAGGAAAGGCTAATGTGGTTGCGGATGCTTTAAGTCGTAAATCACTATTTGCTTTACTAGCGATGAATGTACACTTGTCTGTTCTATCCGACAATGTGTTAGTAGCAGAATTAAAGGCCAAACCATTGTTGATTCATCAAATTTGTGAAGCTCAGAAAGTCAATGATAAATTGGTTGCAAAACGGGCTGAATGTGTTTCGAACATGGAATCAGAGTTTCAAATTGACGATGACGATTGTTTGAGGTTCAGAAGTCGTTTGTGTGTTCCAAGAAATTCAGAACTTATTTTGATGATTTTGAACGAAGCTCATTGTAGCCGAATGTCAATTCACCCGGGGAGTACGAAAATGTACAACGATCTGAGACGTCAGTTTTGGTGGCATGGTATGAAACGAGACATTTCCGATTTTGTTTTGAAGTGTTTAATATGTCAACAAGTGAAAGCGGAACATCAAGTGCCTACAAGTTTACTTCAGCCGATCATGATACCTGAATGGAGGTGGGATCGAGTCACGATGGATTTTGTATCTGGGTTGCCATTGTCGGCAACTAAGAAAGATGCGATTTGGGTTGTTGTTGATAGACTGACTAAGTCGGCTCATTTTATTCCCGTACGTACGGATTATTCATTGGATAAATTAGCTGAATTGTATGTTTCTCAGATTGTAAGATTACACGGGGTACCTATTTCTATTGTGTCGGATAGAGATCCGAGATTTACCTCGCGATTTTGGAAGAAATTGCAAGAAGCTTTGGGTACCAAGTTGCATTTTAGCACCGCTTTTCATCCCCAGACCGATGGTCAATCCGAGCAGATAATTCAGATACTTGAGGATATGTTGAGATGTTGCATCCTCGAGTTTAGTGGTTCATGGGAACGGTATTTACCTTTGATTGAATTCGCTTACAACAATAGTTTTCAATCAAGTATTAAGATGGCACCTTACGAGGCTTTGTACGGTCGTAAATGCCGTACACCATTGTTTTGGACCGAGCTCGGTGAAAGTAAAATTTTCGAGTGGATTTGATTAAAGATGCTGAATGAAAGTAAAAATAATTCGTGAAAGTCTGAAGGCGAAGATCGCACCGTCGAAGTCGTGACGCGGATTTAAAACGAAGAGATATGGAGTATCGTGGGAGACAAAGTGTTTCTTAAAGTTTCACCTTGAAAAAGATACTCGATTTGGCCGTAAGGGCAAACCGAGTCCGAGGTTCATAGGGCCGTATGAAATATCCGAACGAGTTGGTCCAAGGGCATATAGATTGATTTTACCCTTGATCTCAAAAGATTCACAACATTTTCATGTTTCGATGCTTGACGTTCTGATCCGATCCTTCGCATGTAATAAACCCCTCCGAGGTTGAAATTCAAGCCGATATGAGTTATGAAGAAGAACCGATTCGTATCCTAGCTCGTGAAGTGAAAGAGTTGAGAAACAAAAGGGTTCCGTTAGTAAAGGTGTTATGGCTCAAACACGGGATCGAAGAAGCTACTTGGGAAACCGAGAACTCAATGAAAGAACGATACCCAAACCTATTTACCGGTAAGATTTTCAGGGACGAAAATTTCTTAAGTGGAGGAGAGTTGTGACAGCCCTAAATTGACCCTAGTCGGAAAGCGGTTTCGGGACCGCTAAACCGAATCACCGAAGTATTTGAATATGATATTTATTGTCTAAAATGTGTGAATATGAATGTGTGAAAGTTTTAAGCTTCGATTTAGTCGATTGCATGTGAATTCACTAATAGGACTTATGTGTGACACTTTTAAAATGTGACAAAGTTAATCTATAAGGATCAATTAATGCATGTTATAAGAATGATGGGTTTGCATGTCAAATTTCCAATTATAATGAGTAGTGGCCGGCCATGGATGGGTCATTGATGATAATATGAATTTTCTATTAGCATTATTAGTTTAGAAAATAAAATAGTGAATCAAGAATGATAAAACATGAGGTGAGTGGGAGGAGAAACCAAAGTTGTCTCACCCTTACTCCCCCATTGCCGTGACTAGAGAAAGAGGAGGAAGAAAAATCTTTAGGGAAGAAATTCGGCCAAGGTGGATAGCAAGAGAAAGGTAAGTTCAATGCCATTCTTGAAAAAAAAAAAAAAGAAAACTTATGCACCATTTGGATGATTAGTTAAATTCTACCTATTTTATGGTTTGAAGATAGGTTTTGTATGAGCTAAGTTTCGGCTAAGGTGGATTTGTGTTGATGTCGTTAGCATGCCAAGTGTGAAGCTTTGTAATGATACATGTGATGGTGGATTGATGATTCTTGGATTTTCTTTTTAGCATTTGTGAGTTAGTCATTAAGTTCTTTGCTTAACCCATGGCAAAATTTGAAACGGTGTGGTAGTTAGAGCATTCGGCCATGGTAGAAAATGGAAGAGATATATGGTTGTTGTTTCGTGTTAAATTTAGATGAACGATGGTAGATGAGTGTTTGAACTATACAAATAATCATATGTGAGCATTGGGTGCTAAGGGTAAAGAATCGGCTACATTATTATGTGCCAAGACCGAATGTGAATTTGGTTATGTTTGAGTAATTTATGTGCTTAAAATTGATGTAGTATAAATTATCATGTCCTTGCCGAATATATATTTGATCAAAGAGGAGTTTGTTATTGAATATTGGTTTGGCTACTAAGCTAGGAAATAATTGTTGGAAACATGGTATCTAAGCGCTTATGTAGATATATATATATATATATGGCACTTTAAGTAAAATTGTTCATTTGATAAAGTTGGCTAATAGTTCAAGTAAGGATTACTCTATTTGAGAATGTACATGAATTGAGGGTTGATGTTTAACTGAGGTAAGTATAGGTATATTCGGCTTGTAGTTTTATAAATGTGATATGAGTGTTTTGTTTTGTAAATGAGTAGTATGTTAAGAATGGTTCTAAAATATATATGGATGCCATGTGATTGTGTTTGATTGGGAAGCAAATTTTTTGATTTAGCTCAAGAGCTTAGAGGATCAAAGTTGGATAAGGGAAAGGAAAAAGTGATCGAATAGCCGTTGAAGTCGCTCGACAACATCCGAGGTAAGTTTTCGAGTAATAGAACTTAGATTATGATTCGATTAGACCATGTTATATAGCGAATCAAAACCATGCTCTTTGTATGTGGCTATTGAGCCGAAAATGGTAATGGTAGATAAGCCTTGTGTCTGAGTCCTAGTAATGGAAACGAAATAAAAATGTGTTATGATTTGTGGACATATGCGCATGATTATTCGGATGATAACCGGACTAAGATCCGAAGGCATTCGTGCGAAGTTGCTATATCCTGCTATGTCCCAAGGCATTTATGCTAGTGATTATATCCTGCTAAGACCAAGGCATTTGTGCGAGTTGCTATATCCGGGCTAAGACCCGAAGGCATTTGTGCGAGTTGTTATATCTGGCTAAATCCCGAAGATACTTGGGTTTGGAAGTGAGCGATCTTGCTGTAATAATTTCAATTAATACGCTTATAAAATTCCAAACGATAAGGTATGTTTCGTATATGCATCGGAAAGTTCGATTCGTTTTAAATAGTATTCGTTCAATTGATTAACGAATTTTCGGCCTTTAGTTAGGCTTGATACCTTGTGTATGAATATATTGATTGAAGCATGAAGTAAGTATAATTATGAGAATGTGCATTTATGAAGTTATTCATTTAGCCATATGAATGTTATACCTTAGCCGAATTAATTTCATTATTCAAAACTTACTAAGCATTAAATGCTTATTCCGTTTCTTTGATTCTTTGTTTTATAGATTTTGGTTCGTCACCATCGGACTCGGATTTTCAAGTCAAAGTCGTCCACACTATCAAAGCCCTTTTGGTACTCTTTTAGTTGAACTCTGAAAATGGCATGTATAGGACCCGCCTTTTGTTGTTGGTCATGTACCTTTTGGTATTGTATAAATTTGGATAGCCATGCGAAAATGGCTTATATATCTTGAGCATAGCATTATAATCATTTTGTATATTGTTCATTGAGTGGTATGGAAATGCTTGGTAACGATTAGCCATTGGAATGGTTAATCACGATCATTTTAGTGCTATGTACGACAAATGGCTAGTTGATCCATGGAAAATCATGAAATAGGTATAGTCTACCTTAAAAACAGATGCTGACAGCAGCAGTGATGTGAATTTGAAAAATCACTAAAAATAGTAGGAATGGAATTAAATAGCGAATAAATTATGTAATTGAACCTTGATGAGTCTATTTTCATATGGAAGAAACGAAACAATCATATGAGCTGTATTTTAAGGGATGTTTAAGTTTTCGTGAAACAGGGCCAGAGCGATTTCTGGATCCCCTGTTCTGAATTTGGAAACTCACTATAAATTAATCAGAGATAATTAGAAGTCATTCTTTATATGTACAAATTCCTCTTCAAGTCTAGTTTCATTAGAAACAAACGTCATAAGTATTGAAGCCCTGTACAGGGAGATATCTAAGTCGCAATGCATGAAGGTCAGAGTAGTCGAGCCCTGTAACAGGGGAGACTTTAACTAATAAACTGTACTAATTGGCCCGACCAAAAATTCTAGAAAACAATTTGTAGACGGATATATGAGTATAGTTTTAGGGAAAATTTACGGAATTAGTTTTCGAGTTTTGGAACTCGAGATATGATTTTTAAAGTGACTGTGATGCAGTTAACCAGCTTGTCTGGAAATTTTAAAATGAACTGTGTTTTAGAATGAAATAAGTCTGTTAACACCTCGTGTTCGACTCCGGCAACGGTCTCGGGTACGGGGCGTTACAGTTAAAGATTTAACATGTTTCCATGTTTGAATTCTTGAGTAATTTGATGGGTGATGATGGAATTTCAATGGTTGTTGATAATTAAACTAGTTTTGTAAAGTGATTTTTGACAAAAATGTCAAAAAGGGATTAAATTGAGAAAATGTGAAACGAAGTGGTTAAAAGTGTGAATAAATGAAAATTATGGGCTTCTAGGGGTATTATGGTAATTCGGATAGCATGGGTTAGTCTTGAATTTCATTAATTTATGATTTTGTGAAATAAGGACTAAATTGTGAAAAATGTGAAATTTATGGGGTAAAAGTGTAAATGTGTTTTAAAGTTTATTTTTGACTAAATTGAATGAAGAAATGATTGAATAAGTTAATTTTTATTATAATTAGATGAAGAAAAGTGGAATACAGACTTGGATCGGGGAAAAGATAAAGTTATCGACTAATCAACTTGATTAGTTGTTTAAGCATCTGAGGTAAGTTCGTATGTATTAAGCATTGTAAATATTATGATTTAAGTGCCTTGATATTGCATAAATTGTATATTATGGGACTACAGTTATGTTCGACCAAAAATCGCCAATTTGTGGCACTTAGTGTGCGATTCTACATAGCTTCGGCTATATATGGCACTTAGTGTGCGATTTGAGATAGCTTCGACAATGTACGACACTTAGTGTGTGTGATATCGAGTATGGCATTTAGTGTGCGAGGCATTGAGTATTCTACGGCATTCCGTGTATGTATGAACTTGTTGATTAATGTTCACATACGAGCTTACTAAGCTATGAAGCTTACTTCGTGTTATTTTTCTATGTTTCTATAGTGAATCAAGGCAAGCAAGGCCAAGGCACACGGGCATGTGGCTAGCCGTGTGGCCCAAGTCAGATTCGACCACAGCCAAAGCACACGGACGTGTCTTGTGGCCGTGTGAACAAGTCAGTATGTATGCCCTATTTTGACACGGTCTAGACACATGGGCGTGTCTAAAGCCGTGTGAGGCACAGGGCCTGTTCACACGGGCGTGTGACTTGTACTAAATTTTGGAGAAATTTTGTATGTGTTCGGTTTAGTCCCGACCCCTTTCTAATACATGTTTAAGGTCTCGATGATCTATATAAGGGACTCTATATTAATGATTGATCTTTAATGCTTCGATACTTATGAAATGAGTGTTAATGTCTCGATTTTGTCTGGTAATGCCTTTAACCCTAGTTCGGCAACGGATACGAGTTAGGGGTGTTATAGGACACACGATCGTGTACATGACCGTGTATCACACACGGTTAAGACACGCCCGTGTCTCTATTTATGTGAACAGAAATAGGCTATTTACCAAGCCATTTTGCCACCCAAACTTGAGCACACCTACACCAAACCAAATGACACTAAAACAAGGCATAAATAGGCTTTAGATCATCCTCAACCAAGCATAATTTATACCATTTCAATACCAACAATATACAAGACACACAATATCCCTATATGCCATCCAATTCATACCAAATTTCACTTACTCAAACATAAAAAATGACCGAACTCGAATATGCATTATTTAGCCTAATCTCACAAGTATACCATTTGATACTCATAATACCTATTACCATCAAGCATCACACAACCATTAACCAAGCACATAATAAGAGCCTTATGCACAAATATATACACAATCAAACCAACCAAGTTAATCCAACTTTCATGGCTATATACAATACCAAAATATTTAACAATTACAAGCCATTTTAAATGACCAAAATCATTAACAACTCAACCAAAATGACCAAAGTCGCTATACATGCCATATACTCAAAACATAAGCTTAAAAGAACCAAAGTGATAGTAGAATAGTGTGACGAAATCTCTAAGAACCCCGAATCTGGGCTAGCTCTGAAATCAATATAAAACACAGTAAAGTAAACAAAGTAAGCTTTATAGCTTAGTAAGCTCGTACGAAATAAACTCAATCTGAACATAAATATACAATTTAACAATTTGAACATATCAATATGTAATTCATATTAACTACAAACATTTCACATATTTAATCATATGATTATATGTGTACTTCACAATTTCTTCGATTTAAAACTTATATGGTTCATGTACATACCTTTACTGCCACATACCAATCTCATGTTCATTTACTTGTTGAACCATTCGGAATACTATCGGATACACGAGAAACTGGCACCAAAGTGCCACATACTTAGCCAATGCTATCTCAGTCTCATATCAAATACATGCTCACTCCCGAGCTAACAACGGGCCTATTCACACAAGCTGTGGGTCAAGACATAACTACACAGTGCTGCTCACACAAATTTTCAAGTAACCGCAACACATGCCAGAATACTTAGCCACTGGTAGGACGTACAGGACCAGCACCCGGATCATATAATCACAATAACCTTTAATGACATGTCATTCGTATCCTAATCTATTCCTAAAGTTCAATTGGGATTTATCACTTGTCGAATCGCCATCGATTGTGTCCATAGAGTCGTATTCACAATTCATACAATATCAAAGCATTAAAAACATAATTATAACAATGCTTATTACATACAAACTTACCTCAAACGCTGTCGATTAGTCGAGTACTTTGTTTTTCCCCCAATCTAGATCCAAAATTTTCTTTTCTTGATCTATTTGTAATCAAAGTCAACTTATTTAATTACCTCTCTATTCAATTTAGCCCAAAATTCACATTAAGGCACTTTTACACATTTGCCCCTAATGTTTCACATTTTTACAATTTAGTCCTTATTTCATAAAATTACAAATTCATGCAATTTCACCCAAGCCCATGCTAGCCGAATTTCAATTAGGTCCCTAGCAGCCCATATTTTTCATTTATTTCACATTTTAACCACAAAGTTTCCACATTTCACAATTTAATCCCTAATTTGCATTTTCACTAAAAATCACTTAACATAACTTATATAACTAACATCAAATATTCATAATCTACCATTAAACATCAGAATACATGCTTATTCATCAATGGAAACATCCTCAATCTTTAACAGTTTTGCAAAATATCCCCTGGGCTAGCTAGACTAAGTTGCTACGATCTCAAAAACGTAGAATTAAAAACGGGTTAAAAATGCATGCCTAATTGAAGGAGATTAACTTGCCGAAATTCAAGCCCTAGAAATGGCTTTTCTTCTTGCTAAAAATCGGCTAAAGAAGATGATACCCTTAATAATTTGATTTTTGTTTTATTTATTTTACTTTAATAACCAGATTACAAAATTAACCTTTACTGTATAACATTTAATATTCACATAACCATGTCCATCTTTGTCCACTTACTTTAAAAAGGGTCTAATTAAAACTTAAGCACTTCCACTATTGAATTTCATGATTATTTAATACCTTTGACTATTAGAACAACACTTTTGCACCTTACGCAATTTAGTCCTTTTTATCGAATTGAGCATTCAAACGATAAAATTTCTTGACGAAATTTTCACACAAACACACTATCATGCTATAAACATTAAAATAATAATAAAATAATAATTTTGACCATAAATTTGTAGTCCCAAAACCACTGTTTTGATTTGACTAAAAACGGACTGTTACATCTGACCACATATGTGTGCATTAAAATTAGTACATCATTTATTACATATTCTCACATATTACCTGTCATAATAATATCACATTCCACAATTCAACACATATATACTTACCAAAATTCTTCTCACTTTCGCTACATATTTGCATTATTAGCATATCATTATCACTATCATTTGACATGTATACCATGCCCAGAACACAACACAATTCACAATAGTCATCACACATGTCTCATATCACAATATCGTATCATAATAATCAATCTAAAATTATTCACATAATCACATGATTTGCCAAAATAAGGTAACGAAAATAGAAAGCTTACACTCGAAACTTAGGATAGGGGTTTAGGCTGTTCTTAAACTCCCAATTAACACTATGAATCATGTCTACAAATAGCAATTCCGAACACTCATCGATCACTCTTTTGCTGAATAATTGAAAGCTTAAACTAACTTTTCCTTGCATTTTCGTTGCTCATAGAAGGTTCCAATGGTTCTGATTCTTCACATATAATAACCACAGAATATACACAATAAAAAATCAGCCAAGGATTCACTTCAAACAATCAAAACACAAGCCTAAGCTAAATTCTCATGTCATTGAAACCTTCAACATAACAAACTTGAATTTAAATTATCTCAGTCTATACTTAATGATTTTATCTAAACTGATTTCATTCATCTAATTATTCACCTATTACTGATCCTCAACCTTTAAACTATGAAAAACTACCCAATTCATGGTATCAAAATTTTTGACATATTTATGAAAATTTTTGCAAAAATTCATTAAAACTTTAAAGTAAGTTTAAAAACCTTCTTATCATGTCAAAGCTAATTGAAAAATACTTTGAAACCATGTTTTTATTGAAAATCCTGAAATCCACCATTAACGACCCAATTTTCGGCTTTTATCACATAGGTATCATACAAACCTGAACCTTCCCGTATTTATTCATTTCCATTCTCATCTCTCATTCAGATATTTTAAGACTTTCTGGAGATTATTCATGCTTTAACATCCGCACACTTGGTGCTTTAAGGGTTAGCTGAAGCTAGAACAATTCTGCACACTTAGTGCCATTTCAATGAACTGAAGCTATCTTGGTATCACACACTTAGTGCCTCAGATAGTCGAAGCTATTTTGAATCGCACACTTAGTGCCAAATACCATTGATTTATCATTGTATTCAACCATAATCAATTATATATTCAATCTATGTATAATCCAAGCATCTAAAATATATTTACAACATCATGTTTTACGTACGAACTTACCTCGTACTCGGAATTGTCGACTCGGATTGTTTACTCTATAATCTTCGAATTCCCTCGGTCTAAGTATGAATTCCCTCGGTCTAAGTCTGAATTCCCCTTTTCTTGATCTATATGTATTCAAAATTAATCCTTTTATTCACTAAATCATTCAAACCAATCCATATACACACAATTAGGGCATTTTGCAAACGAACTATCACATTTTCACATTTCGACACTTTAGTCCCTAAATCACAAAATCACAAAATACACATAATTTGCTTGTACACAAGCTTATCCGAATTCTCCTAGTAGTCATACTAGTCCACACATTTCATTTGTTTCACATTTTAGTCCCTCAATTTTTCATTTTCACAATTTAGTCCATTTTACTCAAAATCATAAAAAATCCAAAGACAAAACATGTAAACCTAATATCAAACTTTCATTTATCAACAACTAAATTTACGAAGCTTATAATTTCATCAATGGCACATTTCAAAATCATCATCAAAATTAGAAATTGAGGCATGGGTTTGATGGTAGACGAAGCAACGGTTACAAAAACATAGAAATTATCAAAAATCGATCAAAACACATACCTTAATCAATGAAAATCAAGGCCGAACCCTAGCTTGTATTTCTTTTCTTTTTCTTTTGATGATTTTGGCAACATAAGCATGAAGTGAGCTTATTTTAAGCTTTTTTTTTATTTTAATTAACATATAATCTAAATGACAATTTTGCTCTTTTATTAAACCATTATAAATTCACATATATTAAGGCTATAAATGTCCATTATACATGTAAATGGCATAATAACCATATAAGGACCTCTCAATTATAAAGCCAAGTCAAATAGGCACTTTTAACGTCTAGCACACAGCTTTTACATTTTACACGATTAGGTCCTTTTTATTAAATGAAGCACACAAACATTCAAATTTTCATACGAGACTTTCACACATGCTAATTCACACATCATAAACATATGAAATAATATTTAAACATTTCTCTAATGCGGATTTGTGGTCCCGAAACCACTATTCTGACTAGGGTCTAAAGCGGACTGTTACAATTCTTCCCACTTAGGGATTTTCATCCCTGAAAATCTTATCGTTAAACAGATTCGGATATTGCTGTCTCATAGCATCTTCAGGCTCCCATGTGGCTTCTTCAATACCGTGTCGATGCCACATCACTTTTACTAACGAAATTTTTTTATTTCGCATTTCTTTAACCTCGCGAGCTAAGATACGAATCAGCTTTTCTTCGTAAGTCATATTAGACTGAATTTCAATCTCAGACAGGAAAATTATATGCGAGGGGTCAGATCTGTATCGTCGAAGCATCGATACGTGAAACACATCATGAATCTTTTCTAACTCTAGTGGCAACAACAATCTATATGCTACTGGCCCGATGAACCTCGGACTCAATTTTCCTTTTCTACAGAACTGAAGCACTTTCTTCCATGGAGACACTTTCAAAAACACTTTATCGCTGATGTTAAACTCAATGTCTTTTCTTTTCAAATCTGCATATGATTTCTAAGATCAGAAGTTGTTTTCAGACTATCTCGGATCACTTTCACTTTCTGTTCAGTTTCTTTTATCAAATCAACCCCGTGAATTTTATTTTCACTGAGCTCCATCTAATACAAAGGTGTACAGCATTTGCAACTATATAAAGCTTCGTAAGGTTCCAGTTTAGTGCTCGACTGATGTAACATCCTGAAATAGGCCTAAACAGAATAGTGGTTGTGAAACCACGAATCCAAGGTCAAAAAAATTTATTCTGATTAGGTTTTAAGGTTTATTCATTGATTGATTAATTTTTTGAAAATTTTGGGAAGAAATTTTATGTATAAGTGCCTAATTTGATAATTAGGACTAAATTGTAAAATTAGTAAAATGTGTGTTCTAGATAATAAAGGAATTTAGTTGAAATGGGTTCTCAAATTGGAGGTCCTTATTTAGTAATTAGACCATTATATTTAAATTTGGACAAAAATGGGCATAGGACAAATTTGAAAGAAAAGCCTTTAAGGGCATTTTGGTCATTTACTAATTAAAAGAATTAAAAAGGGAAAATAAAGCCAAAATTGGTCCATCTTCTTCATGGAGGCCAAATATAGCATGGGGGAAGCCACGGTTAGGGTTTCCAAGCTTTCCAAGCTCAATAGTAAGTCCGTTCTAGCCTCGTTTTTAATGTTCTTTACGTTTTTAGAGTCCCGGTAACTTGATTTAGCTTATTCTAGCAATAATTCATGCTAGGGTTCATATTTGGAAAAATACCCATAGGTTAAATGTGTTTATTTTGATGTTTTATGGTAGAATATGAAGCTTGAAATTATGTTAAACAACTTTTGCTAAGCGATTTTAAGTGAAAGCGAGTAAAACGACATAATCGGTAAAAATATCTAATGTTCATAAGTACATGTTAGAGTCGGATGCTTCCATAGAAGGAAAAAATGTTTAGCATGTCATAGAACATATGAAAAATGGATAAATTTTAATTTTTTAGTTTAGGGGCAAAATCATAATTTTGCAAAGGTTTAGGGGCAAAATTGTAATTTTGTCAAAGTTTGAGTTAGGGAATGTTTTGAATAGTACATTAATTAAATAAGTTAAATATGATATTTTAGATCCTGGAAAGTGAGATTTGGACCTAGAACGGGAGAAAAATTGAAAATCGGGAAAGTTGGTAAAATGGTCGTTTTGGTATCGAGGTAAGTTCATATGTTTAATAAGCATTTAATTATGCATATTTGAATGATAAATTGATATTTTGGCCATAAATACTTTAGTATTGAGATTCAGATATAATGATTAATGTTCGATAATAATTCGACATTGGAAAGAGAACTTGTATAATTTATATGTAAGACCATATTTTGTATTATTGCTTTGTATGATAACAAGAAAGTATTGACTAGCATAGTTTGATGAGAATCAATTAAGTTGATGATATGGTGACATTGAGAATGTAAGTATGTAAGTTGAGTAGCATTTTATTATTATGCAATTATTGTTATTAGTATTGTTATTATTGAGTTATGGGACTAACCTTGAGAATTTGAGCAAGTATGTTTCAGCTATGACTTGACATGGCATTGATAGCTCAAAGTCCATGGTTGTACCATGGCAATTAAGGAAGAATTGACGAAAAATTCCATGTTCATAACATGACATTTAAGGAGGAATTAACGGTTAAGTTTACCATGTAAGACCATGTCAAGACATGGCATTGGTAAGGCAAGGATCTCATGTAAGACCATGTCAAGACATGGCATCGGCATTGATTAAGGACTCCATGTAAGACCACATCAAGATGTGGCTTTGGCACTAAGACAAGGATACCATGTAAGAGCACATCAAGATGTGGCATTGACACTAAGGCATGAATACCATGTAAGACCATGTTTGGAACATGGCATTTGGTAAGACAAAGATACCATGTAAGACCAAGTTTGGAACATGGCATTTGGTAAGATAAGGATATCATGTAAGACCATACCAAGGCATAGCATTGATAAGTTCTATAAGGCAAGGAAATCATGTAAGACCAAGTCAAGACATGGCATTGATGAGTTACTATAAGGAAAAGGTCGCATGTAAGACCATGCCAAGGCATGGCATTGGTGAGTTCATAAAGCAAGTATACCACGTAAGACGATGTCAAGACATGGCAATGGTAAGTTCAAAAAGGAAAAGGTTCCCGAGTAATCCAAAGAGTAAGTCAAGGAAACGACAAAGTGAGAACATGAAGAAAGAGTACAGGTGTGCATTTAAGGCTTATTTAATATTGAGATTGTAAGTAATTGAGATTATCAAGTATTAAGTAAGTGATGAGTTTTCAATTATCCTTGTGACACTTTATGACATGATTGGCAATATGCCTATATTATGAAAGAGTACTCATGTGTTAAGTGAGATGTTGCAGGTATGTAAGCAAGCTATTAAGTAAGGTGCCTTTTGTATTCTGAGCCTTTGGTAAGGTTGGTTACCGATGAGTAAGATGGGAAAGTAAGAACTAAACATTATTTTAGCAAATTATGACAACATATTAGTAAGCTAAATTGATTACTAATGCTTATTATCTTACATGTGAACTTACCAAGCTTTATAAGCTTACTTCTTTCACTTTCCCATGTTTCAGAGTACTTAAAAGCAAGCTCGAGTTGGAGGTTGTCGAAGATCACTTCACACTATCGACTATCAAGTTACCAAATAGGTATCTTCGTTTACAAACGTTCTAGTTTATGGCATGTATAGGGACTTAGCCATTTTGTGTGTATGTCCTTATGATATGGATAAAGAATGGTATGTAAATATTTGATAATGATTAGCTATTGAAATGGCTAATGAAGAACTTGTTTTGGTGTTATGTATGCCTAAATGGTAGTTAATACAAAGAAATCATGAAAAAGTGAAATTAAGATTAAAACAGTATTGAACAGCAGTAGTGACGTGTCCTTGAAAAATCACCAAGAATAGTGGAAATGGAATTAGGAGATGAATAAGATATATAATTAAATATTATTGAGTCTATTTTCATATGAAAGAAACAGAGTAAGCAAAAGAAGTGTATATTAAGAGATATTTGAATTTTAGTGAGATAGGGTCAGAGCGATTTTTGAATCCCCTATTCTGAATTTATAAATTCACCAAATATTGTACAAAAAGAATTAGGAGTTATAGTTTATATTTCTAGATTCCTTAGTGAACCTACTTTCAAGACAAACAAACAGCATTGTTATTTGAATTCTGTAGAGGAAGAAAATTTATTCGTAGTGAGGAGAGGTCAGAGTAGTCAAATAGTGCAATAGGGGAAACTTTAACTAATAAACTGTACTAATTGGCTAGACCAAAAATTATGGAAAAAAATTAGTAAGAAGATGTATGAATCTAGTTTCATGAAAATTCACGAATTTAAATTTTGAGTTTTTTGACTCGAGTTATGATTTCTTTAGTGACTATGATGCAGGTGAACAGTTTTGTAAGGACTAACGGAATAAATTGTTTTGATTTGTCTAAATATTCGGAAAATTTTTAATGTTCCTGGTCTGGTCTCGAACCATTTCAATTTCATGTTTTAGGGTCTCGAGGGCCCTTTTTAGGGACATATTGAATGAATGTAAATAAATTAATTTTAAAAGCAAATTTTATGCCCCGAATTAGTAAGTTAAGTCAGGTAACGCCTCGTGCTTGACTCCGGCGACGATCTTGGGTAAAGGGTGTTACATTTATTGGTATCAGAGCAAAGGTTTAATTGGTTTTTGGAATATTCAGTATGAGTAAGAGTCTAGCTATACATGCCATATTGAACTACGATAGTGTGACGACTCCCGACCCAGATATAAAATGTTTTGTCAGACAGATGCACACTCCAACCGAGCTAAGTTTGATAGTACTGACAGTATGTTTATGATGAGTTGATGCTCATAAAATGTAAGAATAATGGTTCATGATGTTTATGTAATAATGAATAAATTATGAATAGGAATTGTTCGGGAAATATGAAAGATGAGATAAGATGAAAGGAAAGTTTATATTGAGATAAGTGTTCATGTTAAATTGGCATTTGTATGATGCTATATGTATAACTAGAGAAGTTAAGTGAATGTTATGAGTAATTTTGCTCAAGATTTATGAATGCATGTATAAGTGCACTAATTTGGATAAGATGATCATGAAGTCATTGTATTATGAACGTGCATGTTAAGTTGCTTGAAGCAAATTGTATAATTTTGATAATATTTTAATATAATGAGTGTTAAGTTATATGAATGAGTATGTAAGAGGTAAGTCAGAGGTGTCACAACCTCACCCCCCTTATCAGTAAGGTAATTCAGAATGAGATTTCATGAAATTCAGATTGAATAGGCTAAAGTGGAAAACTAAAGAGTTTAGTGACAGATTTATTGACGATGTAATCAGAGTCGAGAATGATTTAGCAAATGAACACAGTTGCAGAAAGGATGCCAGGTTAATAATAAAATCATCCAGATAACTGAAATGTCGCAGTAAAAGAAAGGTCAGGCTCAGCTAATGCACTCATTCAAGTATGATATGTAAGGTATATGATTGCTATATTTTCTTCCGAATAAATTCCAACAGTGAATGGGATAATGTGAATTTAGTAGTGACAGAATTAGATAAAGGAATAATAATTGAGTTGTATTAATAGTTGAATGTAGAGTTTATAGTTAAGAAATTATAGAAAAATCTTTTTCGACTATTATATGTGTACATTTACTTTCAGAGATATATATAAATATATGAAGATCATAGATGCAATTCCTGCAGTATGAGAATGTTAGTTAAATTTACAGACAGATGAAAGCATTATAGTTTGTTTGAGCTGTGATTGATATTGCTCTATCTATTGTAGTTTTCTATTTCAGCATGCAGATGGATGGTTGACAGTATGTGACAGCCCTAATGTGACCCTAGTCGGAAAGTGGTTTTGGGACCACAAAACCGAGTCATAAAAATAATTAACCGTCATATTTGATGCTTATTATATGTATATATGCATGTGTGAAAATTTCATGTTTGAATTTTGTTAATTGTAAGTGAATTTTATTAAATAGGACTTGTGTGAGAAAATTTAGAAATGTGCTAGGCAAAAGTTAAAGTGGCCTATTGATGCATGTTAGAAAATGCTTGTCCTTGCATGTCAAATTACCCAAAACTTTAGGTAGTAGCCGGCCATGCAATGGGTTAAACATATTATAAACATTTTGTGTTAATGTGTTATGTTAAAAATAATAAAATAAAAGGTTGGTAATAAAGTAATGAAAAGGGAGGGGTGATGAAAACAAAGTTGTTTCATCCATGCTCCTCCATTGCCGTGAATTGAAGGAAGAAAGAAGAGGAGGTTTGGTCACTTGGAGCTTAAGGGAGGTTAGTCATTTGTGTTAGATTTTCTTTAAACTTTAAGCTTGTTTCTAGTTAATTAGCTAGTTTCTTTCATAACCCATGTCAAATTTATGAAAATCTTGGTGATGGTTTGAGCATTCGGTTTTAGTTATTAAAGGATTAGATTGGGTTATGGTTTTTATGTTTTATGAAGAATTGTTGAAGAGAAGGGTTTTAGTTAGTCAAATGATAAATTCTAATGTTCATGAGTACAATGACCAAATATAGATTTGTCTAATGAATTGAACAAATGCCGTGTGAGTGATTGAAATGAATGAGTTGGAGGTTGGATCATATTAAGATTCGCTTTGCACATAAATATTAAGAGTTTGATATTTTATGATTTTGGAAGGTAAATAAGGTTATGCTCAAGTTAAATACAAGATTATGGCGATTTGTGTTCAGTGAGTTTCGCCAAGGACTTTATGTGCATTCGGTTCAAGTAGAGTAAACGTGATTCGTAGAAAATGGTTGTTAATTGAGATAGTTTAAGGTATTTGTAAGTAGTTTGAATAAATGAACAATAATAATAATAAATCATCTAGTGAATTGGTGTAATTGCGAATTTGAACTAGAAAGTTATTGAGTAATGTTTGTATGTTAAGTGATAGAATAGAGCGAATGCTTGGAATGTGATATGTATGAATTATAGGTTGGATTAAAGGTCATTATTGCCTTATCATTTTCGAATGTGCTATGTCAAAGAAATTGAGGGTTGATGTTTAAGTAAGGTAAGTATAGGTATATTCGGCTTGTAGTTTTATAAATGTGATATGAGTATTTTGATTGTAAATAAGTAGTAAATATGTTAAGAATGGTTCTAAAATGTATATGGATGCCGTGTGATTGTGTTTGATTGGGAAGTAAATTGTTTGATTTAGCTCAAGAGCTTAGAGGATCAAAGTTGGATAAGGAAAGGAAAAGTGATCGAATAGCCGTTGAAATCGTTTGACAACATCCGAGGTAAGTTTTCGAGTAATGAAACTTAGTTTATGATTTGATTAAGTCATGACATATAAGCATAACAAATAAACGGTGATATAATGATTCTACTTGAATTGTATATTGAGGTGATTAGTTTATACCTATGACGGGTAGCCGAATGTGTATAGAGATCATGTTATAAAGCAAATCAAAATCATGCTCTTTGTATGTGGCTATTGAGCCGAAAATGGTAATGGTTGATAAGCGTCTTGTGTTTGAATTCTAGTTATGATAATGAAATATGGATGTGTCATGATTTATTGGTATATGTGCTTGATTATTCGGATGATATCCGGGCTAAGTCCCGAGGGCATTTGTGCAAGTTACTATATTCGGGCTAAGTCCCGAAGGCATTTGTGCGAGTAGTTGCTATACCCGGGCTAAGTCCCGAAGGCATTTGTGCTAGTGACTATATCCGGGCTAAGTCCCGAAGGCATTCATGCTAGTGACTATATCCTGCTAAGACCAAGGCATTTGTGCGAAGTTGTTATATCCGCTAAATCAAGATACTTGGGTTTGGAAGCGAGCGATCTTGCTGTAATAATTTCAATTAATACACTCATAAAATACAAACGATAAGGTATGTTTCGTATATGCATCGGAAAGGTTGATTCCTTTCAAATAGTACTCGCTCAATTGATTAACGAGCTTCCGGCCTCTAGTTAGGTTTGATACCCTGTGTATGAATATATTGGTTGAAGCGTGAAGAAATTATGATTTTGAGAATGTGCATATATGAAATTATTCATTTAGTCATATGAACGCTATACTTTAGTCGTAAATAATTTCGTTACTCAAAACTTACTAAGCATTAAATGCTTATTCCGTTTCTTTAATTCTCTGTTTTATAGATTTTTATTCGTCAACTATCGGACTCGGGATTGTCAAAGTCGAAGTCATCCACACTATCTAAGCCGTTTTGGTACTCTTTTAGTTAAACGTTGATAATGGCATGTATAGGACTAACCTTTGTTGTTAATCAAGTACCTTTGGTAATGTGTATATATTCGGATAGCCATGCGAAAATGGCTTAAATATTTTGAGCATAGTATTAAAATCATTTTGTATATATATGGTTATTGAGAGGTGTGGAAATGCTTGGCAATGATTATCCATTGGAATGGTTAATCACGATCATATTTGGTGCTATGTATGTCAAATGGCTAGTTGAATCATGGAAACTATGAAATAGGTGAAATTTACCTTAAAATAGATGCTGACAGCAGCAGTGATGTGAGTTTGAAAATTCACTAAAAATAGTAGGAATATAATTAAATAATGAATAAATTATGCAATCGAACCTTGATGAGTCTATTTTCATATGGAAGAAGCGAAACAACCATATGAGCCGTATTTTATGAGATGTTTAAGTTTTCATGAAACAGGGCCAGAACAGTTACCGGATCCCCTGTTCTGACTTTGGAAATTTACAATAAATTAAAAAGAAATAATTAGAAGTCATGGTTTATATGTACAGATTTCTTTTTGAGTCTAGTTTCATTAGAAACAAACGGGATATGTATTGAAGCCCTGTACAGGGAGATATCAAAGTTGTAATGCATGAAGGTCAGAGTAGTCAAACCCTGAAACAGGGGAGACTTTAACTAATAAACTGTACTAATTGACCGGACCAAAAATTATAGAAAAAACTCTGTAGATGGATATATGAGTCTAGTTTCAGGGAAAATTTACAGAATCAGTTTTCGAGTTTTTGAACTCGAGATATGATTTTTAAGGTGACAATGATGCAGTTAGCCAGCTTGTCTGGAAATTTTAAAATGAACTGTGTAAATAAATGAATTAAGTTCGTTAACACCTCGTGTTCGACTCCGGCAAATGTCTCGGGTGCGGGGCGTTACACAGTAAATCTGTATGATGTTAGTGATCTGTATTATTAACTATTGCTTAATGAAAGTAAAGGAAAATTTTATGGCTTCTGTCATAGTTGTTCCCAGTGCTTGTGAGTATTATCCTTTCCTTCTGGAAATTTTTTGAGATGCTATTGAAACCTTAACTATTCTACATGAGATGTGGTTACCGGGAATTCAGTGCAGCTCCATGTTCTGAGATTTTATTATCTCGATTTTATTAATAAATTATTGTTCGAAGTATCAGCCATGAGACATTAGCAGAAAATGCTCTATTGATGAAAATGGTTTCTTTTTATTATGAGTATGTTTATGATGATTAAGAGTTCACGCTTGATAATGAAAGTACAGAGGTATAGTTATCAGAGGTATAAAGATTCTACTTTTGCATTGGTTGTTATTGAAATTTGTGTTTAAATCTCTCAGATGATCAAGATGTTTTATTTTCACCCGGGACATTATTTACTAAAGTAATTGAGAAGACAGTCCTATTATGGCATTATGATTTTTGAGTAGTATGAGTATTATGGCCTCAATGTAGTTCAATTCAGACATGTGTATTGATTTTCATTTTTTGCATAATCTTAATATATGTATCAGTGAGTTAAAGACAAAATGCTATGTTCTTTCGAGTTATGCGGTACTAATGATTTGTGATTAGCTCTTTGAAGAAATCACGACAGAATGTATGTTTGAGATATCATGACAAAGATACGTAAGAATAGTTTTGAAAAGTTATTGTCTTTTAGTTGAGACCGATTCATTGAGCGATTGATTGAGTTATATGTATGTTTGAATTATTCATGGCTTCAGAGGTAAATGCTAATTTTTCATGTATAAATAGATAAATGACCCGAGTAAATAGTACATATTCTAGAGGTTATGGTACAGAGTTGTATACGCAATCAGAATGGTTGCATCAGAGGTATATTTCTTCAAATCCAAGTTGTCTAATTGTTAAAGTTCTCATTGTATGAAGTTTAGTTTGGCTTGAATTCATGCTAATAAAGTATAAACAGTTGAAGTTATTGACAATTGAAGTATCCATTATGATTTAGCTTGGTTTGAATAAAGAGTTTATGGTTTCTAGAAATGTTTAATGAGAAATCAAGAGATTTTTCGACAGTTATGATGTCTAGCACAGTGATAATTATTTGATTTTTTGAGAAGTTTAGAGATGGATGATAACTTGATTTAGTTATACTAGTAAGAGTTTGAAATGTTATGTACTAGACTTTGAATCCGATACTTGAACCTTTAGAGAGTTAAAGTTGATTTTCAAGTATCTCAGAAGCTATTACAGTTAGTACTGATGTTTGTGTGAAAATGTGAGGGTATTTCAAAGAATTGTGCAACAGAATTAGCATTATCACCGAAAGGTTAAATGAGCTATGGTTGATTGCTCGAAGAAGTTTGTGTATTCCTCTCAGTACGAATGATTTTTTCTACTGAATGATTATTTGAGTTATTCATTTTGAGGTTGTCAATTCATTCAGAGTGTAAATTTTAGTTGTTATGGCTGGAAATCCAGGGTTGCATCGTGACTTCAGAAGAAAGCTACAGTAAGTTTTGACCATGAGATTACTAAATGTTACTGCATGTCACCTTTGTACTAATAGTTGAATTGAGGAAGAGAAATTTGCAAAATTTGAAAGTGTTGTCGGAAATCAATTTCGAATCCATTTGTTGGTAAGATTTTCGGGGACAAAAATCCCTAAAGGGATGTAACAACTCGAAATAGGGCCTAAACGGAATAGTGGTTGTGAAACCATGAATCTGAGGTCAAAAAAATTATCCTGATTAATTTTTAAGGTTTATTCATTGATTGAATAATTGTGTGAAAATTTCATGAAGAAATTTTATGTATAAGTGCCTAATTTGATAATTAGGAATAAATTGTAAAATTAGCAAAATCTATGTTCTAGATAATAAAGGGGATTTAATTGAAATGGGTTCTTAAAGTGGAGGTCCTTATTTAGTAATTAGACCATTATATTAAGTTTGGACATAAGTTTGGACAAAAATGGGCAAAAATAGGACAAATTTAAAAGAAAAGCCTTTAAGGGCATTGTGGTAATTTAGTAATTAAAAGATTTAAAAAGGGAAAATAAAGCCAAAATTGGTCCATCTTCTTCATGGAGGCCGAATATAGCATGGGGGAAGGCACGGTTAGGGTTTCCAAGCTTTCCAAGCTCAATAGTAAGTCCGATCTAGCCCCATTTTTAATGTTCTTTATGTTTTTGGAGTCCAGGTAACTTGATTTAGCTTACTCCAGCAATAATTCATGCTAAGGTTCATATTTGGAAAAATACCCATAGTTTAAATGTGTTTATTTTGATGTTTTATGGTAAAATATGAAGCTTGAAATTATGTTAAACAACTTTTGCTAAACAATTTTAAGTGAAAACGAGTAAAATGACATAATAAGTAAAAATACCTAATGTTCATAAGTACATGATAGAGTGGGAATTTGATGTTGCCATAGAAGGGAAAAATGTTCAGCGTGTCACAAAACATAAGCAAAATGGATAAATTATAATTTCCTAGCCTAGGGGCAAAATCATAATTCTGCAAAGGTTTAGGAGCAAAATTGTAATTTTGCCAAAGTTTGAGTTGGGGAATGTTTTGAATAGTACATTAATTAAATTAGTGAAATATGATGTTTTAGATCCCGAAAAGTGAGATTTGGACCTAGAACGGGAGAAAAACTGAAAATCAGGAAAGTTGGTAAAATGGTCGTTTTGGTATCAAGGTAAATTCATGTGTTTAATAAGCATTTAATTATGCATATTTGAATGATAAATTGATATTTTGGCCATAATAATTCGATATTGGAAAGAGAACTTGTATAATTTATATGTAAGACTATATTTTGTATTACGGCTTTGTATGATAACAAGAAATTATTGACTAGCATAGTTTGATGAGAATAAGTTAAGTTGATGATATGGTGACATTGAGGATGTAAGTATATAAGTTGAGTAGCATTTTATTATTATGTAATTAATGTTATTAGTATTGTTATTATTGAGTTATGCGACTAACCTTGAGAATTTGAGCAAGTATGTTTCAGCTATGGCTTGACAAGGCATTGATATCTTAAAGTCCATAGTTGTACCATGGCAATTAAGGAAGAATTGAAAAAAAAGTCCATGTTCATAACATGGCATTTAAGGAGGAATTGACGGTTAAGGATACCATGTAAGACCATGGCATTGGTATGGCTAGGATCTTGTGTAAGACCATGTCAAGACATGGCATCGGCATTGATTAAGGACTCCATGTAAGACCACATCAAGATGTGGCATTAACACTAAGACAAGGATACCATGTATGTAACACCCCGAACCCGTGACCGTCGCCGGTGTCGGACACGAGGGGTTAACGGGCCAAATCCTCTCAAGGTACCAACCAATTTGGCATTTCCAGACAGGCTGGAAAACTGCGTCACTGTCGCCTTAAAAATCATATCTCGAGTTCCAAAACTCGGAAACTGATTCCGTAAATTTTCCCTGAATTTAGACTCATATATCCATCCATGGATTTATTTCTAGAATTTTTGGTCGGGCCAATTGGTACAGTTTATTAGTTAAATTCACCCATGTTACAGGGGTCGACTACACTGACCTTCGCGCGTTACAACTTGAATATCATCTCGTACAGAGCTCTAATGCTCATGCCGTTTCTTTCTAATGAAACTAGACTCAAAGGGGAATCTATTCATATAAGGCATGACTTCTAATTGTTTCTGTATAATGTATGGTAAATTTTCAAAGTCGCGACAGGGGACCCAGAAACTGTTCTGGCTCTGTCTCACGACAACTTTAATATTTCTCAGTATACTGCTCATATGGTCGTTTCGTTTTGTCCATATAAAAATAGATTCATCAAGGTTCAATTTCATAATTTACTCACTATTTAATTCTACTTCTACTATTTTTAGTGATTTTTCAATCTCATCTCACTGCTGCTGTCCGTAACAGTTACTGCAGTAGACTATGCCAATTTCATGAATCTTTCCTTGGCCTTAATCATCCATCATACATGACACAAATTATGGCCACCTTATCAAAATTAAAGTTTCTAAGACTCGTGGCTATAGGTTCTAGCATCCCACTCGACGACCACATAGGCCATTTTCACATGGCTTAAAGTTTACAACCCACAGTTCAACAAAATATAATAGCCTATACATGCCAAATGTTCTTCAACAACGAAGACAATACCAAAAGATTTCAGCCGGTGTGATGACTTCAACGGCGGTTCCGATCACACAAACAATACGAGTCCGAGAGACCTAAAATGGGTGACAAGAAAACACCGAGTGAGTTTATAACTCAGTAAGTCATAAGCATTCATCAATCCACTGATAAAGTTACTACAACATGAACAATAAACGAGGCTAGGTACTCATCCATATCGAATCTATACCATAATTCCTCGGACCTTTTGGTCCAATCTCATACCAAGTCATACATCCACATTTCATATTCTACACAACAAGATATTTGAAGCATTTTCACACACTAACTCATTTCCACCACAATCATACAATTTCAATCATCACATAGATTTGAGGCTTACCAAATTCAACCCCGAGCATGAACGTATTTTCTATTCGTCATGAGCTCGAGGTACTTACCGATCCGCTGTCCATACTCAACTCAATGGAGACACACCTCCATATATATAGAGTACGCACACACAATGCTTAATACTCGATTTCGCACACTTAGTGCCACGCAATTTAAGCCCGCACACATAGTGCCATACCCTTCGAGCTCGCACACCCAAAGGCAGTATTTTTCCAGCATGCACACTTAGTGCCATATATTTCCAGCATGCACACTTAGTGCCAATCTCGTCACCGTACACACGTATTGTTCAAGACACTTAGTGCCGAAAGCAAACTTTCTACACATTTCACTATTTCTTTTACATTCAACAATTGTCATCACTCCATACACATACAATTTCATTTATATATATATATATAGCATCCCATTAAATACAATTGCATAGATTTTACAATCATTTAAGCAATATCAAACATATGTGCTTAATGACTTACCTTGTGTTGGGCAAAATGGTTCCAACTCGGCTACTCGATGTTCTTTCCTTTGCCTTTGCTTGTTTCTCCACCTCGAGCTTCTTGAGCTTAGTCAATAAATTAACTAGTTTAACCGTCTTGCCAAATATTTATACATATATACATGACATCAACTATACTATCATCATTAATACATCAATTCACAAAATTTTATCTCATGAGCATATGACCCATTTTACCCCATATGGCGAATGCTTCATTCATTACCCAACTAGCCATTCAACAATTTTCAACCTCATTACCACCCTTTTATGTCTAATTGTCTAAATGAGATTATCAACATGCCTATCTATAGCCGAATGTGCTAAAATTGATCTAACATCACCTACACACTTGATTAAATGGCGAATACCTATACTATCAATTATGGCATCATTTTTTATTCTTTCAAACACTTAGTTTTCCTCCCATGAACACTTGGCGAATTTCTTTTCTCTTCTAGCATAGCTTCACACCTATTTGTAACATCCTATGAATCCACGTACATCACATTTCTACATAAATTTCTTTTATTTTTCTTCTACTTCCATTCACAACATCAAAGACACCATACACATATATCATTACAAAGCTTGACACTTAGCATGCAAATGACATCCACACAAACCCACCTTAGCCGAAACTTAACTCATCTTCATGCCTCACCACCACAACATCAAACATCAAACATCAATGATACCAAGAAGACAACACCTATGGCCGAATATCATCCCCATTTCATGGTAAAGGTTTAGACCATGGGTTAGGTGGAGCTCAAACTATCAACTAAAAACATGCATGAATCTCATGGATAACATCAACATACCTTAGTCTAGCAAACTCCCATGGCTGATTTTCTCAAGCTTTCCCCCCCTTTCTTCTTAGTACATTCGGCCAAGCAAGGAGAAAATGAGAGAATGAACACTTTTTTTTTCTTTTCTTTGTTTTTCTTCATATCCTCTTTCTTTTTTTTTTTTCATTTCTTTATTCTTTCTACATAATCCACTAACTAAACATGTTGGCAACATGTTTCCACTCATAGCATGGCCGGCCATCATGCTTCATTTTGGCTAATTTGACATGCAAGGACAACACTTTCCCACATGTATTAGTAGGCCACCTTACATTTGCCTAGCACATTTCTAAATTTTCTCATATAAGTCCTATTTGATAAAAATTCACTTACAATTAACAAAATCCAAACATGAAATTTTCACACATGCATATATGCATATAATGAGCATCAATTATGATGGTTAATTATTATTATGACTCGGTTTAGTGGTCCCGAAACCACTTTCCGACTAGGGTCAATTTAGGGATGTCACAACTCTCCCCCACTTAAGAAATTTTCGTCCCCGAAAAATCTTCTTTGGTAAATAGGCTCGGTATCGCTCTTTCATAGAGTCTTCAAGTTCCCAAGTGGCTTCTTCCATTCCGTGTTTATGCCACAACACCTTCACTAACGGGATTTTCCTATTGCGCAATTCTTTTACTTCACGCCTCATAATGCGAACCGGTTCCTCTTCATAGCTCAAATTAGGCTGAATCTCAATCTCAGATGGAGCAATTACGTGCGATGGATCAGACCTATATCGTCGAAGCATCGAGACATGAAAAACGTTATGAATCTTTTCGAGCTCAGGGGGAAAAATTAATCGATATGCGACTGGCCCAACTCGTTCGGATACTTCATATGGCCCGATGAACCTCGGACTCAATTTGCCCTTACGACCAAATCTAAGCACCTTCTTCCAAGGTGAAACTTTGAGAAAGACCTTGTCTCCAACTTGATATTCAATATCTTTTCTTTTCAAATTCGCATACGACTTTTGCCGATCCGAAGCAGCTTTCAAACTTTCACGAATTACTCGAACTTTTTGCTCGGCATCCTTAACCAAATCAACCCCGAAGAATTTACCTTCACTAAGTTTAGTCCGAATAATGGGTACGGCATTTACGACCGTATAAAGCCTCGTATAGCGTCATCTTAATACTTGATTGAAAGCTATTGTTGTAAGCGAATTCAATCAAAGGAAAATATCTTTCCCATGAACCACTAAACTCAAGGATGCAACATCTCAACATATCCTCTAGGATTTGAATTATCCGTTCGGATTGACCATCGGTTTGGGGATGAAAAGCAGTGCTAAAATGCAGCTTGGTACCCAAAGCCTCTTGCAATTTCTTCCAAAATCGCGATGTAAATCTTGGGTCTCTATCCGACACGATAGAAATAGGCACCCCATGCAATCGAATAATTTGGGAGACGATAATTACGCCAATTTATCAGCGAAAAATCCGTGCGGATAGGAATAAAATGAGCGACTTGGCCGCCTATCAACAATGACCCAGATCGCATCCTTCTTACTTGCTGACAATGGCAGTCCGGATACAAAGTCCATGGTGACTCGATCCCATTTCCACTCGGGTATCGTGATCGGCTAAAGTAATCTCGATGGCACTTGATGCTCCGCTTTCACTTGTTGACATATTAAACATCTCGAAACAAAGTCAAAGATGTCTCGTTTCATACCATGCCACCAAAACCGACGTTTCAGGTCATTGTACATTTTAGTACTACCCGGGTGGATTGACATTCGACTACTGTGAGCCTCGTTCAAAATCATCGAAACAAGTTCTGAATTCCTTGGAATACATAATCGACCCTTTAAACGTCAAGCAATCATGGTCGTCAATCTGAAATTCTGATTCCTCCTTCGAAACACATTCGGCTCGCTTAGCGACCAATTCGGCGTCGACCTTCTAAGATTCAAGTACTTGTTGAATCAATAACGGTTTGGTCTCTAATTCGTCTACTAGCACCTCATCGGGTGAAACGGATAGATGAGCATCCATCGCTCTCAAAGCAAACAGTGCCTTGCGACTTAAAGCATCGGCCACCACGTTGGCCTTTCCCGGGTGATAATCAATGATGAGTTCGTAGTCTTTCAACCACTCAAGCCAACGTCTTTGTATCAGGTTTAAATCTCTCTGAGTCATCAAATATTTTAGACTCTTGTGGTCCGAATAAATGTGACACCTTTCTCCAAACAAGTAATGCCGCCATATCTTCAAGGCGAACACTATGGCTACTAGTTCAAGGTCATGGGTCGGATAGTTTCTCTCATGCGGCTTTAGTTGTCTCGACGCGTAAGCCACAACTCGACCTTCTTGCATCAACACACAACCTAACCCAAGCAAGGATGCGTCATCAGATATGACAAACTCTTTACCGGACTCACTGTACTAGCACTGGGGCCTCGGTTAAACAAGTTTTAGTCGATCGAAACTTTCTTGACAAATAAGCTCGACCACTCGAACTTAACATCTTTTGGAGTAGTTTCGTCATCGGTACAGCTATCATCGAAAAACCTTTCACAAATCGTCGATAGTATCCGCAAGCCCCAAAAGCTCCTAACTTCGGTAACATTCCTTGAGGTTTCCAATCGACTATGGTCGAAATTTTGTTCGGTCGACTCGAATACCGATGCGATATCACATGACCCAAGAAGCTAACCTCCTCAACCGTAACTCACACTTGCTGAACTTAGCATATAACTGCTTATCCCGTAAAATTCGCAACACTATCCTCAGGTGTTCAGCGTGTTCGGTCTCATTTTGCGAATAGACCAAAATGTCATCAATGAAGACAACTACGAACCGATCCAGATATGGTCTGAAGATCCGATTCATCAAATCCATAAATACCGCAGGGGCATTAGTAAGCCCAAATGGAATCACTAGGAACTCGTAGTGACCATATCTCGTTCTGAAGGCAGTCTTGGGCACATCCGAATCTCGAATTCAAGAATCGATAATAGCCCGATCTCGGATCTATTTTCAAAACACCGAGGCTCCTTCAGTTGATCGAACAAATCATCGATACGCTGTAACGGATATTTGTTCTTTATCGCCGCTTATTAAGTCGACGATAGTCGATGCACGACCTCATGGTTCCATCCTTCTTTTCACAAACAACACCGGTGCACCCCAAGGAGAAAAACTCGGCGAGCAAAACCTCTATCCACCAATTCTTGCAACTGAGCTTTCAACTCCTTTAATTCCGTTGGTGCCATACGATACGGAGCTATCGAAATTGGAGTGGTACCAAGTACCAATTCGATGCCAAACTCTATTTCCGAACAGTGGCAAACCCGCAATTCTTCGTGGAAAACATCCGGTATTCACAAACCACCGCACAGATTCGGGTTTCTTTTCGACTCCTTGTCATCGAGCACATACGCAAGGTACGCTTCGCACCCTTTTCTTACATATTTCGGGCCAACATTGCGATATTACAATTGGCAACCCTTTAAGTCCGTAGACTCAACCCGAATTATCTCGTTATTCGCTCACCTCGATCGATAGTCTTGCTTTTGCAATTTACAACCGCATCGTGCATGGTCAACCAATCCAACCCAAGAATAACGTCGAATTGGCCGAACGGCAAAAGCATCAAGTTCGCGGAAAACAAGAACCTCAAACACTAGGGACTTTTCTTACACACTTTGTTGACAAGCACGTAATGACCCAAGGGTTTGACACCAATTACAAACTCGAGAGACTCAATAGGCAAAGTCTTCTTTGGATGCTAAGGTTTCGCATATATAAGAATAAGTAGAACCGTGGTCAATCAAAGCAATGACATTAGTATCGAAAAGAGTGAAAGTACCGGTGATAACGTCGGGGAGGATGCCTCCTCTCGTGCGGATGGCATATGCTCTAGCAGAGCGCGGGTCTCGGATCGAACAGCCGTGTCGGTGGCTCCTCTCGATTACCACCCCTACCTCCTGAAATCCTCGGGTTCTACCTCTAGTCATGCCCACTAGATCTTGCACCTTGCATCTTATTCTTCTCATCTAGTTCCGTGCAATCTCTAATAAAGTGGTCCTTCGAACCACATCCGTAATGAGTCTTGGTTAACGGACTTACCCCAACATTCACCTAGGTGTCGTCTTCCACATTGGGGCATTCAGTCGCTCTTGACGATTATTGCCCACACTAGCTACCGATGTAGCTCGAGTCCGTCAATGGTCGGCTCGATGGAAATTCCCGCATGCGCCCTCGACTTACTAGTGTCCTCCCCGAATTTCTTTACGATCGAGAACGGAGCTTTACTCACGATCTTTTACGATAATCTCTTGCTTCAAATTCAGCCTTCTTCTTCTCCTTTCCAAGTTCTTCCGTCTTGCGTGCTCGTTCGACTAGTGTTACGAACTCCTTTATCTCCAAAATACCCACTAGCGACTTTAAATCTTCATTCAATCCTTCTTCAAATCTTTTGCACATAGCAACCTCATCAGCCACACACTCCCGAGCATACCGACTAAGTCTTACGAACTCATGTTCGTATTCGAGATCTTGTCATACGGCCTTGCTTGAGCTCCAAAAATTCCTTACGTTTCGATCGATGAACCGTTGACTAATATATTTCTTCCAAATTCGTTTGAAAGAAATCCCAAGTAACTTGTTCCTTTGGGACTATGGAAATCAAGGTCCTCCACCAATAGTAGGTGAGTCTCGTAACAAAGATATAGCACACTTAAGACATTCATCGGTGTGCATGACACTCATCAAACACTCTAATGGTGTTATCAAGCGAATTGACCCTTTCGGCATCATCGGTAACTATGGCCTTAAACTCCTCAGCCCCACGCTTCCTAATCAAGTCCACGGTGGTTTACTCAGCCTCACAGATCGATGAATCGATGGCATCACGGGCTCTTGGGGTGGATTATTTAAATTCGGAATGGTTGGACAGCCGGATTAGTTCGGGCATATTATGCGACCCACTCATTCATCATGGTGAAGAAGGCTTGTTTCGCCCTTCATTTTGATTATTCGCGGATGACCGAGGCTCAACAGCGGTGTCCCTTGCGCAGAGCAGCCGCTACACTTTCAACGTCATCCGCAAGGGTCTCTCTATCCCGGGTTCCATCGCTAATCAAAACAAAAATTTCAACCGTCAAGTCATCACATTATTAAGCACTAACAATTTGGCATGTATAGCTAGACTCACACGCCTATGGTAGTCCTAGAACCGACTAAACCATAGCTCGATACCAATAAAATTGTAACACCCGAACCCGTGACCGTCGCGGTGTCGGACACGAGGGGTTAACGGCCAAATCCTCTCAAGGTACCAACCAATTTGGCATTTCCAGACAGGCTGGAAAACTGCATCACTGTCGCCTTAAAAATCATATCTCGGGTTCCAAAACTCGGAAACTGATTCCGTAAATTTTCCCTAAATTTAGACTCATATATCCATCCTTGTATTTATTTCTAGAATTTTTGGTCGGGCCAATTGGTACAGTTTATTAGTTAAAGTCACCCATGTTACAGGGGTCGACTACACTGACCTTCGCGCGTTACAACTTGAATATCATCTCGTACAGAGCTCTAATGCTCATGCCGTTTCTTTCTAATTAAACTAGACTCAAAGGGGAATCTATTCATATAAGGCATGACTTCTAATTGTTTCTGGATAATTTATGGTAAATTTTCAAAGTCGCGACAGGGGACCCAGAAACCGTTCTGGCCCTGTCTCACGAGAACTTTAATATTTCTCAGTATACTGCTCATATGGTCGTTTCGTTTCGTCCATATAAAAATAGATTCATCAAGGTTCAATTTCATAATTTACTCACTATTTAATTCTACTTATACTATTTTTAGTGATTTTTCAATCTCATCTCACTGCTGCTGTCCGTAACAGTTACTGCAGTAGACTATGCCAATTTCATGAATCTTTCCTTGGCCTTAATCATCCATCATACATGACACAAATTATGGCCACCTTATCAAAATTAAAGTTTCTAAGACTCGTGGCTATAGGTTCTAGCATCCCACTCGACGACCACATAGGCCATTTTCACATGGCTTAAAGTTTACAACCCACAGTTCAACAAAATATAATAGCCTATACATGCCAAATGTTCTTCAACGACGAAGACAATACCAAAAGATTTCAGCGGTGTGATGACTTCAACGACGGTTCCGATCACGCAAACAATACGAGTCCGAGAGACCTAAAATGGGTGACAAGAAAACACCGAGTGAGTTTATAACTCAGAAGTCATAAGCATTCATCAATCCACCGATAAAGTTACTACAACATGAACAATAAACGAGGCTAGGTACTCATCCATATCGAATCTATACCATAATTCCTCGGACCTTTTGGTCCAATCTCATACCAAGTCATACATCCACATTTCATATTCTACACAACAAGATATTTGAAGCATTTTCACACACTAACTCATTTCCACCACAATCATACAATTTCAATCATCACATAGATTTGAGGCTTACCAAATTCAACCCCGAGCATGAACGTATTTTCTATTCGTCATGAGCTCGAGGTACTTACCCGATCCGCTGTCCATACTCAACTCAATGGAGACACACCTCCATATATATAAAGCACGCACACACGTGCTTAATACTCGATTTCGCACACTTAGTGCCACGCAATTTAAGCCCGCACACATAGTGCCATACCCTTCGAGCTCGCACACCCAAAGGTCAGATTTTTTCCAGCATGCACACTTAGTGCCATATATTTCCAGCATGCACACTTAGTGCCAATCTCACACCGCACACACGTATTGCCCAAGACACTTAGTGCCGAAAGCAAACTTTCTACACATTTCACTATTTCTTTTACATTCAACAATTGTCATCACTCCATACACATACAATTTCATTTATATATATATATATAGCATCCCATTAAATACAATTGCATAGATTTTACAATCATTTAAGCAATATCAAACATATGTGCTTAATGACTTACCTTGTGTTGGGCAAAATGGTTCCAACTCGGCTACTCGATGTTCTTTCCTTTGCCTTTGCTTGTTTCTCCACCTCGAGCTTCTTGAGCTTAGTCAATAAATTAACTAGTTTAACCGTCTTGCCAAATATTTATACATATATACATGACATCAACTATACTATCATCATTAATACATCAATTCACAAAATTTTATCTCATGAGCATATGACCCATTTTTACCCCATATGGCCGAATGCTTCATTCATTACCCAACTAGCCATTCAACAATTTTCAACCTCATTACCACCCTTTTATGTCTAATTGTCTAAATGAGATTATCAACATGTCTATCTATAGCCGAATGTGCTAAAATTGATCTAACATCACCTACACACTTGATTAAATGGCGAATACCTATACTATCAATTATGGCATCATTTTTTATTCTTTCAAACACTTAGTTTTCCTCCCATGAACACTTGGCAATTTCTTTTCTCTTCTAGCATAGCTTCACACCTATTTGTAACATCCTATGAATCCACATACATCACATTTCTACATAAATTTCTTTTACTTTTCTTCTACTTCCATTCACAACATCAAAGACACCATACACATATATCATTACAAAGCTTGACACTTAGCATGCAAATGACATCCACACAAACCCACCTTAGCGAAACTTAACTCATCTTCATGCCTCACCACCACAACATCAAACATCAAACATCAATGATACCAAGAAGACAACACCCATGGTCGAATATCATCCCCATTTCATGGTAAAGGTTTAGACCATGGGTTAGGTGGAACTCAAACTATCAACTAAAAACATGCATGAATCTCATGGATAACATCAACATACCTTAGTGTAGCAAACTCCCATGGCTGATTTTCTCAAGCTTTCCCCTTTCTTCTTAGTACATTCGCCAAGCAAGGAGAAAATGAGAGAATGAACACTTTTTTTCCTTTTCTTTGTTTTTCTTCATATTCTCTTTCTTTTTTTTTCATTTCTTTATTCTTTCTACATAATCCACTAACTAAACATGTTGGCAACATGTTTCCACTCATAGCATGGCCGGCCATCATGCTTCATTTTGGCTAATTTGACATGCAAGGACAACACTTTCCCACATGTATTAATAGGCCACCTTACATTTGCCTAGCACATTTCTAAATTTTCTCACATAAGTCCTATTTGATAAAAATTCACTTACAATTAACAAAATCCAAACATGAAATTTTCACACATGCATATATGCATATAATGAGCATCAATTATGATGGTTAATTATTATTATAACTCGGTTTAGTGGTCCCGAAACCACTTTCCGACTAGGGTCAATTTAGGGATGTCACAATGTAAGACCATGTTTGGAACATGGCATTTGGTAAGACAAGGATATCATGTAAGACCATGCCAAGGCATGGCATTGATAAGTTCTAGAAGGCAAGGAAATCATGTAAGACCATGTCAAGACATGGCATTGATGAGTTACTATAAGGCAAAGGCCCCATGAAAGACCATGCCAAGGCATGGCATTGGTGAGTTCATAAAGCAAGGATACCACATCATCGTTGTACCATGGAAATTAAGGAAGAATTGAAAAAAAAATCCATGTTCATAACATGGGATTTAAGGAGGAATTGACGGTTAAGGATACCATGTAAGACCACAGCATTGGCATGGCTAGGATCTCGTGGAAGACCATGTCAAGACATGGCATCAGCATTGATTAAGGACTCCATGTAAGACCACATCAAGATGTGGCATTAACACTAAGACAAGGATACCATGTAAGACCATGTTTGGAACATGGCATTTGGTAAGACAAGGATATCATGTAAGACCATCACAAGGCATGGCATTGCTAAGTTCTAAAAGGCAAGGAAATCATGTAAGACCATGTCAAGACATGGCATTGATGAGTTACTATAAGGCAAAGGCCCCATGTAAGACCATGCCAAGGCATGGCATTGGTGAGTTCATAAAGCAAGGATACCACGTAAGATGATGTCAAGACATGGCAATGGTAAGTTCAAAAAGGAAAAGGTTCCCGAGTAATCCAAAGAGTAAGTCAAAGAAATAACAAGGTGAGAACATGAAGAAAGTGTACAGGTATGCATTTAAGGCTTATTTCATATTGAGATTGTAAGTAATTGAAATTATCAAGTATTAAGTAAGTATGAGTTTTCAGTTATGCTTGTGACACTTTATGACATGATTGACAATATGCCTATATTATGAAAGAGTACTCATGTGTTAAGTGAGATGTTGTAGGTATGTAAGCAAGCTATTAAGTAAGGTACCTTTTGTATTCTGAGCCTTTGGAAAGGTTACCGATGAGTAAGATGGGAAAGTAAGAACTAAACATTATTTAAGCAAATTATGACAGCATATTAGTAAGCTAAATTGATTGCTAATGCTTATTATCTTACATGTGAACTTACCAAGCTTTATAAGCTTACTTATTTTGCTTTCCCATGTTTCAGAGTACTTAAAAGCAAGCTAGAGTTGGAGATTGTTGGATATCACTTCACACTATTGACTATCAAGTTACCAAATGGGTATCTTCGTTTACAAACGTTCTAGTTTATGGCATGTATAGGGACTTAGCCATTTTGTGTGCATGTCCTTATGATATGGCTAAAGAATGGTATGTAAATATTTGATAATGATTAGCTATTGAAATGGCTAATGAAAAACTTGTTTCGGTGTTATGTATGCCTAAATGGTAGTTAATAAAAAGATATCATGAAAAAGTGAAATTAGGATTAAAACAATATTAACAACAACAGTGACGTGATCTTGAAAAATCACCAAGAATAGTAAAAATGGAATTAGGTGATGAATAAGATATAGAATTAAATATTATTGAGTCTATTTTCATATGGAAGAAACAGAGTAAGCAAAAGAAGTATATATTAAGAGATATTTGAATTTTAGTGAGACAGGGTCAGAGCGATTTCTGAATCTCCTATTCTGAATTTATAAATTCACCAAATATTGTTCAAAAAGAATTAGGAGTTATAGCTTATGTTTCTAGATTCCTTAGTGAATCTACTTTCTAGATTCCTTATTTGAATTCTGTACAGGGAGAAAATTGATTTGTAGTGAGGAGAGGTCAGAGTAGTTAAACAGTGCAACAGAGAAAACTTTAACTAATAAACTGTACTAATTGGCTAGACCAAAAATTCTGCAAAAAAGTTAATATAAAGATATATGAGTCTAGTTTCAGGTAAAATTCACGAATTTAAATTTTGAGTTTTGTGACTCGAGTTATGATTTATTTAGTGACTATGACGCAGGTGGGCAGTTTTATAAGGAAAAATGAAATAAATTGTTTTGATTTGTCTAAGCATTCGTAAAATTTTTAATGTTCCCAGTTTAATCCTGAACCGTTTCAATTGCATGTTTTAGGGTCTCGAGGGCCCTTTTTAGGGACATATTCAATGAATGTAAATAAATTAATTTTAAAAGAAAATTTTATGCCCTGAATTAGTAAGTTAAGTTAGGTAACGCCTCATGCTTAACTCTGGCGACGGTCTCGGGTAAGGGGTATTACATTTATTGGTATCAGAGCAAAGGTATAATCAGTTTTTAAAATATTCAGTAAGAGTCTAGCTATACATGTCATATTGAACTATGATAGTGTGACGACTCCCGACCGAGATATAAAATTATTTGTCAGACAAATGCGGATTGACCGTCCTTTTGCGGATGAAAAGTGGTACTAAAGTGTAATTTAGTACCTAGAGCATATTGCAATTTCTTCCAGAATCACGATGTAAATCAGGGATCTCTGTCTAACACTATAGACAATGGCACACCATGCAATCTCTCGATATCAGAAATGTATAACTCAGCTAATTTATCAAGTGAGTAATCAGATCGAACCAGAATAAAATGAGCAGATTTCGTGAATCGGTCAACTACAACCCAGATTGCATCTTTCTTTCTCGAAGACAAGGGCAAACTCAAAACAAAGTCTATTGTCACTCGATCTCATTTCCACTCCGGAACCATAATCGATTGTAACAAACTAGATGACACCTGATGCTCAACTTTAACTTGCTGACAAATCAAAGATTTCGAAACAAAGCCAAAAATATCTCTTTTCATTCTAGACCACCAGTAATGTTGTTTCAAATCGTTATACATTTTTGTACTTCCCGAATGCACAGATAATCGACTGTTATGAGCTTCACTCAAAATCATCTGAATTAACTCCAGATTTTTTGGAACACAAATTAGATCTCGAAATCTCAAACAATTATCTTTATCAACTCTGAATTCTGAATCAAACTCTAAATCACATTGAGCTCTTTTGGCTAAAATCCCATTATCAATCTTCTGAGCTTTGATAATCTGCAGTAAGAACAAAGGTCTTGCTTTCAATTAAGCTAAAACTGAACCATCATTGAACAGAACCAAATGAGCATTTATCGCACACAAAGCAAACAATGATTTTCGACTCAAGGCATCAGCAACAACATTTGCTTTTCCTGGATGATAATCAATCACAAGTTCATAGTATTTTAGCAGTTCTAACCATCTTCTAAGTCCTAGATTCAGATCTTTCTGAGTCATCAAATACTTCAAACTCTTATGATCAGAATATACATGACATTTCTCACCGAACAAGTAGTGACTCCAAGTCTTTAGAGCAAACACAATCGCGACTAAGTCAAGATCTTGTGTCAGATATGTAACGCCCCGTACCCGAGACCGTTACTGGAGTCGAACACGGGGTGTTAACGGACTTAATTCATTTGCTTACACAGTTCATTTTAAAATTTCCAGACAAGCTGGCTAACTGCATCACAGTCACTTTAAAAATCATATCTTGAGTTCCAAAACTCGAAAACTGATTCTGTAAATTTTTCCTGAAACTAGACTCATATATCCATCTAAAACGTTTTTTCTAGAATTTTTGGTTAGGCCAATTAGTACAGTTTATTAGTTAAAATCTCCCCTGTTTCAGGGTTCGACTACTCTGACCTTCATGCATTACGACTTAGATATCTCCCTGTACAGAGCTTCAATACTTATTCCATTTGTTTCTAATGAAACTAGACTCAAAAAGGAATCTATACATATAAAGCATGACTTCTAATTGTCTCTAGTTAATTTATGGTAAATTTTCAAAATCAGAACAGGGGATCCAGAAAACGCTCTGGCCCTGTTTCACGAAAACTTAAACATCTCATAAAATAAGGATCATATGGTCATTTCATTTCTTTCATATGAAAATAGACTCATCAAGATTCGATTATATAATTTATTCGCTATTTAATTCCATTCCTACTATTTTTAGTGATTTTTCCAACTTACATCACTGCTGCTGTCAGCATCTACTTTAAGGTAAATTTTACCTATTTCATAATTTTCCATGAATCAAATAGCAAATTGACATGCATTATTATCAAGGGTAATCCCAATTAGCCATGACGTACGTAGCACCAATAGGACCATGATTGGCCATTCCAATGGCTAGTCATTACCAAACATTTCCACACCACTTAATAACCATATCACAAGACCATAATGTTATACTTGAAATATACGAGCCATTTTCGCATGGCTATCTGAATACACATTACCAAAGGGTACTTAATTAACAACAAGGGTCAGCCCTATACATGCCATTTTCAAAATTGAACTAAAAGAGTACCAAAAAGTGGCTTAGATAGTGTGGATGACTTCGACTTTGACACTTCCGAGTCCAGTAGCTGACGAACAAAATCTGTAAAATAGAGAATCAAAGTAACAGAGTAAGCATTTTAATGCTTAGTAAGTTCAAGTAATGAAATTATTTACGACTAAAGTATAGCGTTCATATGACTAAATGAATAGCTGCATATAAGCATATTCCCAAAATCATACTTACTTCACACTTCAACCAGTATACTCATACATAGGGGATCAAACCGAACTAAAGGCCGGAAGTTGCTAATCAATAGAGCGAATACTATCTAAAAAGGAATTAACTTTTCCGATGCATATACGAAACATACCTTATCATTTGGATTTTATGAGCGTATTAATTGAAATTATTACAGCAAGATCGCTCAATTCCAAACCCAAGTACCTTCGGGATTTAGCCGGATATAGCAACTCGCACAAATGCCTTCGGGTCTTAGCCCGGATATAGTCAATAGCACAAAAGCCTTCGGGACTTAGCCCGGATATAGTCAATAGCACAAATGCCTTCGGGACTTAGCCCGGATATAGTCACTAGCACAAAAGCCTTCGGGACTTAGACCGGATATCATTCAAATAATCATGCACATATATCAATAAATCATGACACATCCATATTTCATTTTCATTACTAAAGCTCAAACACAAGACACTTATCAAACCTTACCAATTTCGGCTCAATAGCCACATACAAAGAGCATGATTTTGATTGGCTTTATAACATGATCTCTATACACATAAGGCTACCCGTCACAAGTATAACTAATCACCTCAATATATAATTCAAGTAGAATCATTATATCACCGTTTATTTGTTATGCTTATATGTCATGACTTAATCAAGTCATAAACTAAGTTCCATTACTCAAAGACTTACCTCGGATGTTGTCGAACGACTTCAACGGCTATTCAATTACTTTTTCCTTTCCTTTATCAGATTTAGTTCCCCTTTGCTCTTGAGCTTAATTTAACAAATAAATTGATTTAATCATTTTGAACATCAAAGAGAAACTCAAGGTACTTAGCCCATATATACATTAGACATTAGAGTCATATATATATGAAATCATGAATCAATTTCAACATATTAGCCAATATTCTCCTTTAGCCGATTATCTAAGTCAAGATAAAATCATCAATATGCTTACCTATAGCCGAATGTGCAACATCAATCTATCACTATCACCTACATCCTTAATTAAAGGCCAATATATGCAACATCAATCTATGTATTCATTCATGTGGTCAAATATACATATTCCAATATGATATCATTTCCATTTCATTTAACACTTAACATTTACCACATATCAATTAACCAATTTTGTTTATAATTACAAAACTCTTCATCTATTCATGCTCTCATATTCGGTCATCCATACCTATTCTAACCATATAACTAAATAATTTTAAGTTTAAACACAATTACAACATTTTAGCACCATGGCCGAACACCTCATGAAGTTGCTAAGACCCATCCTTTTCAAATTCTCACACACACTCCCATCCAATCCTTTTTATTAAGCACTCAAACTCAATCATCTTCATGCCTCATCACCACAACATCAAACACCAACCAAGAAAGACAACATCCATGGCCGAGTATCATCTCCATCAAATAGCAAAAGTTTAAACCATGGGCTAGGTAGAATTTAAACTAACAACTAAAAATATGCATGAATTTCATGGAATAACATCAAACATACCTCAACCTAGTTACAAGCATGGCCGAACTTCTTCAAACCTTTCTTTCTTTCTTTTACTTGGTTTTTCGGCCAAGAAGAACCAAACTCTCACTTTGTTTTCATCACCCCCCAATTTCCATTACTTTATTACTAACCTTTTATTTTATTATTTCTAACACAAAATATTAACACAAAATGTTTATAATATGTTTTAACCCATAGCACGGCCGCCACTACCTAAAATTTTGGGTAATTTGACATGCAAGTACAAGCATTTTCTAACATGCATTAATAGATCCTTATAGATTAACCTATCACATTTCAAAAGTGTCACACATAAGTCCTATTAACTAAATTCACATGCAATCGACTAAATCGAAGCTTAAAACTTTCACACATTCATATTCACATATTTTAGACAATAAATATTATATTCAAATACTTCGGTGACTCGGTTTAGCGGTCCCGAAATCACTTTCCGACTAGGGTCAATTTAGGGCTGTCACATGATAATTCTTTTCATGCATCTTCAACTGTCTCGAAGCATCAGCAATGACTTTGCCCTCTTGCATTAAAACACAACCCAGACCGATCAACAAAGAATCACTGTATATCACAAATTCTTTACCCGATTCGGGTTGTACCAATACCGGAGCTTCAGTCAACAAAGTTTTCAACTGATCGAAGCTATTTTGACACTTTTCAGACCACACAAATTTCACATCTTTCTGAAGTAGTTTTGTCAACAGAGTCACAATCATCGAAAAACCTTTTATGAATCTTTTATAATAACCAACAAGTCCCAAAAAACTGTAGACTTCAGAGACATTCCTCGGAGGTTTCCAATCCAAAATAGCTGAAATTTTGCTCGGATCAACTCGGATGCTAGAGGCTGATACAATATGACCCAGAAAACCAACTTCTCCCAACTAGAATTCACATTTACTGAACTTCCCATGCAACTGTTTATCTCGCAGAATCTGTAGCACTAATCTCAAATGCTCGGCATGTTCGGATTCATCACGTGAATAAATCAATATGTCATCAATGAATACAACAACAAATTGATCTAGATACGATCCAAAAATTCTATTCATCAAATCCATAAAAATAGCAGGTGCATTAGTTAATCTGAAAGGCATAACTAAAAATTCATAGTGGTTGTATCTCGTTCTGAAAGTAGTTTTAAGAATGTCTGAGTCTTTCACTCGTAACTAATAATAGCCTGATCTCAAATCTATTTTCGAAAACACAACAGTTCCTTTCAACTGATCAAAAAAATCATCAACTCGAGGCAGAGGATACTTATTCTTGATAGTCACTTTGTTCAACTAACGATAATCTATACGCATTCTCATTGTTCCGTCTTTCTTTTTTCACAAATAGAAGTGGAGCACCCCAAGGTGAAAAACTCGGTCTAGCAAATCCTCTATTGGTTAATTCTTGCAACTGTAACTTTAATTCTTTCAGCTCCATTGGAGCCATTCTATACGGAGCTATCGAAATCGGAGTAGTACCAGGTACCAATTTAATGCCAAATTCAACTTCTCTAACCGGAGGTAATCTTGGAAGTTCTTCAGGAAATACATCAAGAAACTCACATACAACAGACACTGATTCAACTTTCTATTCTAACACTTTCGAATCAATCACATAATCAAAGTAGGCTTCACAAAACTTTCTGACAATACTTAAAGCTTTCATTGAAGATATCACAGCAGACAATCCATTCAAATCACTAGATTCAATTCTCTCTATTTCATCATTTTTGCATCTCAAATCAATAGTTTTCTGTTTGTAGTTCACAATAGCATCATGCAAAGTTAACCAATCCATACCCAGAATTATATCAAATTCATCAAAAGGTAACAACATCAGATCAACCAGAAAACAAGTGTCTCGAAACATTAACAGGCAATTCTTGCAGACTTTATCAACCAAAACACATCTGCCTAAGGGGTTCGAAACTCTAATTACAAATCCAGTAGACTCTATAGGCAAAGTCTTACTGTTCACTAAGTTCATGCATATATACGAATGTGTTGATCTAGGATCTATCAAAGTAATCACAAAAGTATCATAAAGAGTGAATGTACCCATAATTACATCTGGCGACGAAGCTTCTTCGTTAGCTCGGATAGCATAAGCTCTGGCAAGTACACGAGCCTCTGATCTAACCATTGTATCTTTTGTCCCTCTCTGACTGCTACTTACATTTCCCGTATTTCTAGGGGGTCTACCATGAGAAACGTTGCCACTAGACCTCTGATTCAAAATATTATCTTTTTCAACAAAATCTGGGCAATCTTTTATAAAATGATTTTGTGAACCACAACTGTAACAAGCTCGGTTATTCCTCTTTCCCCAGCACTTTCCAAAATGTCATCTTCCACATTGATCACACTCAGGTTTTTCATTCTTTGCATTACCAACACTAGCAACAGACGTAACTGGAGCTTTAAAGCTCGATTGCGATTTAGCACGATCTCTATTTGAATGTCCCACACTAGTCTTTGAATGGCTATTATCATCTCAAAATTTCTTTATTGCAGACTGAAACGGCTTGCCCGATGATCTCTTTCGTACATCTCTAGCTTCAGAATCAGCTTTTCTTTTCTCTTTCCTGAGATCTTCAGCTTTACAGGCTCGTTCAACAAGCACAACAAATTCATTGATCTCCAGAATCCCAACTAACAAATGGATATCTTCGTTCAAACCATCCTAGAATCTTTTGCACATCATTCCCTCAGTAGATACGCATTCACGAGCATACTGACTCAGCCTCACAAATTCCTGCTCGTATTCAGTAATAGACATACGACCTTGTTTAAGTTCAAGAAATTCTTTACGTTTTTGGTCGATAAATCTATAACTAATGTATTTCTTTTGAAATATCGATTGGAAGAAATCCCAGGTAACCCTCTCATTCGAAACTATCAATGTCAAAGTTGTAACACCTCTTACCCGAGACCGTCGCCGGAGTCAAGCACGAGGTGTTACCAGACTTATCTTACTTGTTCGGGGCATAAATTTTTTTAAAAAAATTAATTCACTTGCATTCATCCAATACATCCCTAAAAAGGGCCTTCGAGGCCCTAAAACGTGCAATTGGAACGGTTCGGGACCGAATCAGGAACATTAAAAATTTTCCAATTACTTACACAAATCAAAATAATTTATTTCACTATTCATAATAAAACTGTCCATTTGCGTAATAGTCACTAAATTAATTATAACTCGAGTTACGAAACTCAAAATTTAAATTCGTAAATTTTCCCTGAAAATAGACTCATATATATTCTTAACATAAGTTTTTCCAGAATTTTAGGTTTGGCCAATTAGTACACTTTATTCATTAAATGTTCCCCTATTTCGCAGTTCAGTGGACCTGACCTCTCTTCACTAAAAATCAATTATCTCATTATACAGAAATCAGATAACGTTTTCGTTTGTTTTTAATGAAAATAGACTCACTAAGGAATATAGAAATATAAACTCTGACTTATAATTATCTTTTTACAATTTCTGGTGATTTTAAAAAATTTGGAACAAGGGATCACAAAGTCACTCTAAACTAGTCTTACAGAAATTTAAATATCTCAGAATATAGACTTCCTTTGCTTGATCTATTTCTTTCCAATGAAAATAGACTCAATAAGCTTTAATTCTATATCTCATTCACGATTTAATTTCATTTCTAAAATTTTTTAGTGATTTTCCAAAATCACATCACTGCTATTATTTCCTAACTGTTCCATGGCCAACTCTTACTCCTTTATAATTTTTTTGCATCAAACATCATTTAGGCATATATAATACCAAAACATGTTCTTATTTAGCTATAACATAAGCTAATCATTACCAAGTATTCACATGCCATTCTTTAATCATATCATAAGGACATACACACAAAATAGCCAAGTCCCTATACATGCCATAACTTAAAGTGTTTCTAGTCACAAAATACCGAGATAATTCGTTGATAGTGTGAGGCGATCTTTGACGTCCTTACGATTTTCCAAGTTTTCTTTGCTATACTATAAAAAAGAGAGAAAAGAAAGGGAGTAAGAATAAAGCTTAGTAAATTTGCATGTAAATAAATAACAGCATTCTAAATGAACTATCAAGATAACCTGAACCTTTCGAGCATGGACTTATCTTACCGTCCCTTTGGTATACTTTTTGAATTTTCCGTTGAACCACTTAAAATAATAAGGATACACGGGTACCTTTCCTTTTTAAACTTACCATTTCCATGTCTTGACATGGTCTTACGTGGTATCCTTGCCTTATGAACTCACCATTGCCATGCCTTGGCATGGTCTTACATGGGATCTTTGCCTTATCATAGTTTATCAATGCCATGTCTTGACATGGTCTTACATGATTTCCTTGCCTTGTAAAACTTACCAATGCCATGCCTTGGCATGGTCTTACTTGGTATCCTTAAACTCTAATGTCATGACATTTGTATCCTACACATTCCTAAGGTTCAACTGGGACTTTTAAGTATCATTTCTCCGTCAATTCTTGCTTGAATCATCAATGAGTAAATTTACAAAATAAATATATAGATGCTGAAAAATAACATCATTAATTATAAATAATAAAACATTGCATTTATTTATCGCAAACTTACCTCGATACAAAATATGATCAAATATTTTGATTTAGTCCTCAACCTTTTCCTTTCCTCGGTCTAACACCGAATTTCATTCTTCTTGATCTATAATAGCAAATTAAACTTATTTAATATTCACATTTATCAAAACAGTCCTTCACTCTAACTTTGGAAAAATTACAATTTTACCCCTAAACTTTTACATATTTACACTTTTTCCCCAAGGCTCGGAAATGAAACTTTATCCCTAATTCTTATGTTTTATGACATGCTGATCATTTATTTACCTACGACAACATCAAATTCCCACTCTATCATGTACTTATGACCATTAGGTATTTTTACCACTTATGTCGTTTTACTCATTTTCGCTTAAAATCACTTAGCTCAAGTCGTTTAACATAATTTCAAGCTTCATATTCTACCATAAAACATCAAAATAAACACATTTCACTAATGGGTATTTTTCCAAATATGAACCCTAGGTTAAATTATTGCTAGAATAAGCTAGATCAAGTTACCGGGACTTCAAAAACGTAAAGAACATTAAAAATGGGGCTTGGAATCACTTACTATGAAGCTTGGAAGCTTGACAAAACCCTAGCTATGAAGAGCCCTTGAAATTTTGGCCTAATGAAGAAGATGGTCACATTTTGCCATCTTTTCCCCTATTTTAATATTTTAATTACCAAATGACTAAACTACCCTTTATTAAAACTTTAGTTATTTTTATCTATGTATGTCCATTTTTGTCGATGAAAACCTAATGGTCTAATTACCATTTAAGGACCTCTACTTTAATTATTCTCTTCAATTTAATCCTTTAGCATCTAAAACTCATATTTATCAACTTTTGCAATTAAGCCCTAGTAGGCAAATTAAGCATGCTATCTATACAATTTTCCATCGATACTCTAACACATGCATCTAATCACTCGGTAAATTATAAAAATTAATCGGAATAAACTTTTCTATCTCGGATTCGTGGTTTCGCAACCACTGTTCCATTTAGGCCCTATTTTACAAAAGTTTTCCACTAATAGTATGCCGTATCCCTTAGTAGTGAAACGACACATTTTATGCATTCTTCAAGATTCAAAGATAATTCATCAAATACTCTTATCGTATTCTCTAACCAAAAATCGGCTCTTTCAGCATCATTATTTGTTGTAGCTGGGAACTCTTTAGCCCCATACTTTCTAATCTTATCTATTAGAGGCTTACTTAACTGAACTGGATTCACTGATGGCATAACAAGAGCTTATGAAGGATTGACCGCAGGTGGAGGTTGTTGTACAGCTGGATTGGATCTAATATATTGGCTAAACCAATTTTTCATCATCTGATAGAAGGCTTGTCCAGCCTCACCATCACGGCTACTCATAGCCGGTCTCGAATCGGATAGCATCGTCCCTTGCGTGGGAGCAGGCGCATTGCTTTTGACATCGTCCGTTACGGCTCGTTTGGGATCCATTTGCTATAGAAAAGCACGTTTCAATGTTAGGATTCATCACACTATCACAGTTCATAAATATGGCATGCATAGCTAGACTCACATATGATATGGTAGTCCTAAAACCGACTAAACCATAGCTCTGATAGTAATAAAATGTAACACCCCTAACCCGTATCTGTTGTCGAACTAGGGTTAAAGGTATTATCAAACAAAATCGGGACATTAACATTCATTTCATAGGCATCGAAGCTTAAAGATCAATCATTAATATAGAGTCCCTTATATAGGTCATCAAGACCTTAAACATGTATTAGAAAGGGTTCGGGACTAAACCAGACACATACAAAATTTCTCCAAAATTTAAACAATTTTCAAACAAGTACAGGTCACAAGCCCGTGTGCCTTACACGGATTTAGACACACCCGTGTGTCTAGACTGTTTCAAAATAGGGCATACATACTGACTTGCTGACATGGCCACAAGACACGCCCGTGTGCTTTGGCCGTGGTAGAATCTGACTTGGGCCACACGGCTAGCCACACACCTATGTGCCTTAGCCATGCTCAAGCTTGACTTACAATTTTAGGGTACCCCAAGGGACACATGGTAATGCAACATAGCCGTGTGTCACACACGGCTGAGACACACACTCGTGTCCCTGCCCGTGTGGACAAAAACAAGCCATTTGAATAGCCAACTTGCCACCCCAAATGGGTCAAACCTATAAGTACCAAACCAAGCATGTTTACACAACAATTTCAGCTAATTTCTATACCAAACCTTACAACATTCATAACATTATCAACCATTTACATGCTTATAAACTCAACTTAATTGTGCCAAAACATAAGACCAAATCATATTAAAACATTTGGTCTCATAATCTCTAAACTCATGACAAATCTCATACCAAAACTTACTAAACTTAACATTTCTCTTAGCCATTCATAAACACATCAAATAGATCGTTTTGCATCACATTTCATATACCAAAATCAAAACATAAACACAACCATATCAAACCATATCACATGACTAAATATAAACATTACAAAACCTATCCAAAGTACTTCTAGCCTATACATGCCATACTTTACTAAGTACATTTTCAAAAGGTACCAAAATGAGATTCGATAGTGTGGTGACGATCCTTGATGATCCCCGAGCTCACAGTAGCTTTGATATCTATAAGAACAATGCAAACATACACAGAGTAAGCTTTCAAAAGCTTAGTAAGCTCATACCAAAAATCATCAACAGTTTATAAAATGTAAAACATCAACACTGGGGTACTTATTAATTCTCAATTTATCTATCAATATACCAACACCATTCATATATTTATACCAATTCAATGAACTTCATATGCATAACATCATCTATCACATAGGTATTGTACATACCTGAACCTTTCTATATTTATTCATTTTCTTTCACATCTCTCATTCAGATATTTTAAGACTTTCCAGAGATTACTCATGCTTTAACATTTCATTTGTTTCACATTTTAATCCTTCAATTTCTTATTTTCACAATTTAGTCCATTTTACTCAAAATCATTAAAAATCCAAAGACAAAACGTGTAAACCCATCATCAAACTTTCATTATCAACAACTAACTTTACAAAGCTTATAATTTCACCAATGGCACATTTCAAAATCATCATCACAATTAGAAATTGAGGCATGGTTTTGATAGTATACGAAGAAACGATTACAAAAACATAGAAATTATTAAAAACTGATCTAAACACATACCTTAATCAATGAAAATCAAGGCCGAACCCTAGCTTGTATTTCTTTTTTTTTTTCTTTTGATGATTTCGGCAACATAAGCATGAAATGATCTTATTTTAAGCTTTCGTTTTATTTTAATTAACATATAATCTAAATGACATTTTTTCCCTTTTAAGGACCTCTAAATTATAAAGCCAAGTTAAATAGGCACTTCTAACATCTAGCACACAGCTTTTACATTTTACGCGATTAGGTCATTTTTATTAAATTAAGCACACAAACATTCAAATTTTCATACGAGACTTTCACACATGCTAATTCACACATCATAAACACAGGAAATAATATTTAAACATTTCTCTGACGTGGATTTGTGGTCCCTAAACCACTATTTTGACTAGGGTCTAAACCGGGCTGTTACATGTCCCCTGGGGTTGAAATAGAAACCATGTCAGTATGTTCCACACGGCCTCACACACGGGCGTGTTACTTAGCCGTGTGGCATAAGTCAGTATACCCTACAAGTTTGGCATGGCCTAGCACACAACTTGGTACACGGGCATGTATGGCCATTTTTAGGGCACACGGGCGTGTGTGTTGGCCGTGTGACCCAAGTCAAAGAGTTACACGAGGTCAGACACAGGCTGGGACACACCATGTGCTTCCATTTTGAATGTTCACACAGCCTGTGACACGGACGTGTCTTTGGCCGTGTGAAACACACGATCGGGTCACACAAGCATGTGTTCCCTATTTTTGAAAAAAATTTCTAAGTATTCTAAGAGTTTCCAAAGTTATCAGTTTAGTCCCGAACCACTCCCAATGCATGTTTAGGCCTCGTAGGCTCGTATTAGGGACAATATGATTGGTAGTCATTGAATTGTATTTGAATTGATGAAATTGTATGTGAAATGTATGTTTAAATGTGTAATAAGTTTGGTAATGCTCCGTAACCCTATTATGGTGTTGAATATGGGTGAGGGGTGTTACATTTATTGGTATCGAAGACAGGTTTAGTCGATTCTATGACTAATGTAGCGTATGTGAGATTCTAGCTATACATGCCATAAATAACCTGTGACAGTGTGATGACTCCTAATAATTTAAATTGTGTTTTCGTATAGTAAATGGATCCCAATTGAGCTGTAGCTGATGATATTAAGAGTAATGCGCCAGCTCCCACTCAAGGGACAGTGCTATCTGAATCTAGAAATGTATCGAGTAGTCACGGAGGAGAGGCTAAAGAAGCCTTTTTCCAAATGATGAATGTGAGGTTCACGGAGTTTGTTCAAACAAATCTGGTTGCTCAACAACCTCTACCCTCACCTAATTCCCAACCGGTTCCCATAGCTCCTCAAGGTGTGGAACTTCTACGATTAGTTAAGCTGCCAATTGATAAGATATGAAAAAATAGGGCTTAATAATTTAGAGCTACTGTTGATGATGATCTCGAGAGAGCTGAATTTTGGCTTGAAAACACTATTCAAGTATTTGATTAACTTTCTTGCATGCCAGTTAAGTGTTTATAGTGTGTTATTTCATTATTGAGAGACATAGCGTATCAGTGGTGGAATACTCTAGTATCAGTGGTACTGAGAAAAAGAGTCATATGGGAATTCTTTCAGACTGAGTTCTGAAAGAAATACACAAGTTAGAGGTTTCTCAATCAAAAGCACAAAGAGTTTCTAGAACTGAAATAGGGCCGTACGACTGTGATCGAGTATGAAAGAGAATTTGTAAGTCTAATAGCCCGATTTTGGGCTTAGTCAGAATAGTGGTTTCAGGACCACTAGCCTGAGGTCAGAGAAATTATTTTTAATACTATTTTATGTGTTGTGGCTTAATTATATAAGAGTATGAAAATTTTGGTGAATTAATTTTATAGATTACATGCTTAATTGTGAAAAAAGACTAAATCACATAAAGTGCAAAAGTCCTATTTTGATAGCTAAAGGTGTTAAATTGCCAAGGAACCTTAATTAGGAGTCTTTAAAGGCCAAATAGACCCTTTTTAGGAGAATGGCCGGAAATAGAGGGACAAGAGAGGTCAAAAGTCAAATATTAGGTTTGTTTGGTGACTTAAATGAATAAAATAAAAATAAAGGAAAGAGAAAAAGATATCATCTTCTTTTCATTTCCTTCTCCACTGAAAATACCAGCAAATTAAGGGTTTTGGAAGCTTAAAATTTCTAGCCACTCTCCATCTTTGAAAGTAAGTGATTTACATAGCCTTACTTGATCATTTTTGTGTTTTTAGAACCCCTAAAGCTTAATCTAGCCATTGAGGGTGTGACAGCCCTAATGTGACCCTAGTCGAAAAGTGCTTTTGGGACCACAAAACCGAGTCATAAAAAATAATTAACCGTCATATTTGATGCTTATTATATGTATATATGCCTGTGTGAAAATTTCATGTTTGAATTTTGTTAATTGTAAGTGAATTTTATTAAATAGGACTTGTGTGAGAAAATTTAGAAATGTGCTAGCCAAAAGTTAAAGTGGCCTATTGATGCATGTTAGAAAATGCTTGTCCTTGTATGTCAAATTACCCAAAACTTTAGGTAGTGGCCGGCCATGCAATGGGTTAAACATATTATAAACATTTTGTGTTAATGTGTTATGTTAAAAATAATAAAATAAAAGGTTGGTAATAAAGTAATGAAAAGGGAGGGGTGATGAAAACAAAGTTGTTTCATCCATGCTCCTCCATTGCCGTGAATTGAAGGAAGAAAGAAGAGGAGGTTCGGTCACTTGGAGCTTAAGGGAGGTTAGTCATTTGTGTTAGATTTTCTTTAAACTTTAATCTTGTTTCTAGTTAATTAGCTAGTTTCTTTCATAACCCATGTCAAAATTATAAAAATCTTTGTGATGGTTTGAGCATTCAGTTTTAGTTATTAAAGGATGAGATTGCGTTATGGTTTTTATGTTTTATGAAGAATTGTTGAAGAGAAGGGTTTTAGTTAGTCAAATGATAAATTCTAATGTTCATGAGTACAATGACCAAACATAGATTTGTCTAATGAATTGAACAAATGCCGTGTGAGTGATTGAAATGAATGAGTTGGAGGTTAGATCATATTAAGATTCGGCTTTGCACATAAATATTAAGAGTTTGATATTTTTATGATTTTTGGAAGGTAAATAAGGTTATGCTCAAGTTAAATGCAAGATTATGGCTGATTTGTGTTTAGTGAGTTTCGGCCAAGGACTTTATGTGCATTCGGTTCAAGTAGAGTAAACGTGACGGGTAGAAAATGGTTGTTAATTGAGATAGTTTAAGGTATTTCTAAGTAGTTTGAATAAATGAAAAATAATAATAATAAATCATCTAGTGAATTGGTGTAATTGCCGAATTTGAACTAGAAAGTTATCGAGTAATGTTTGTATGTTACGTGATAGAATAGAGCGAATGCTTGGAATGTGATATGTATGAATTATAGGTTGGATTAAAGGCTATTATATTGCCTTATCATTTTCGGGAATGTGCTATGTCAAAGAAATTGAGGGTTGATGTTTAAGTAAGGTAAGTATAGGTATATTCGGCTTGTAGTTTTATAAATGTGATATGAGTATTTTGATTGTAAATGAGTAGTAAATATGTTAAGAATGGTTCTAAAATGTATATGGATGCCGTGTGATTGTGTTTGATTGGGAAGTAAATTGTTTGATTTAGCTCAAGAGCTTAGAGGATCAAAGTTGGATAAGGGAAAGGAAAAAGTGATCGAATAGCCGTTGAAATCGTTTGACAACATCCGAGGTAAGTTTTCGAGTAATGAAACTTAGTTTATGATTTGATTAAGTCATGACATATAAGCATAACAAATAAACGGTGATATAATGATTCTACTTGAATTGTATTTTGAGGTGATTAGTTTATACCTATGACGGGTAGTCAAGGTGTATAGAGATCATGTTATAAAGCAAGTCAAAATCATGCTCTTTGTATGTGGCTATTGAGCCTAAAATGGTAATGGTTGATAAGCGTCTTGTGTTTGAATTCTAGTTATGATAATGAAATATGGATGTGTCATGATTTATTGGTATATGTGCTTGATTATTCGGATGATATCCGGCTAAGTCCCGAGGGCATTTGTGCAAGTTACTATATCCGGCTAAGTCCCAAGGCATTTGTGCGAGTAGTTGCTATACCCGGGCTAAGTCCCAAGGCATTTGTGCTAGTGACTATATCCGGCTAAGTCCCGAAGGCATTCATGCTAGTGACTATATCCGGGCTAAGACCCAAAGGCATTTGTGCGAGTTGCTATATCCGGCTAAATCCCGAAGATACTTGGGTTTGAAAGCGAGCGATCTTGCTGTAATAATTTCAATTAATACGCTCATAAAATACAAACGATAAGGTATGTTTCGTATATGCATCGGAAAGGTTGATTCCTTTCAAATAGTACTCGCTCAATTGATTAACGAGCTTTCGGCCCCTAGTTAGGTTTGATACCCTGTGTATGAATATATTGGTTGAAGCGTGAAGAAATTATGATTTTGAGAATGTGCATATATGAAATTATTCATTTAGTCATATGAACGCTATACTTTAGTCGTAAATAATTTCGTTACTCAAAACTTACTAAGCATTAAATGCTTATTCCGTTTCTTTAATTCTCTGTTTTATAGATTTTTGTTTGTCAGCTATCAGACTCGGGATTGTCGAAGTCAAAGTCGTCCACACTATCTAAGCCCTTTTGGTCCTCTTTTAGTTAAACGTTGATAATGGCATGTATAGGACTAACCTTTGTTGTTAATCAAGTACCTTTGGTAATGTGTATATATTCGGATAGCCATGCGAAAATGGCTTAAATATTTTGAGCATAGTATTAAAATCATTTTGTATATATATGGTTATTGAGAGGTGTGGAAATGCTTGGCAATGATTAGCCATTGGAATGGTTAATCACGATCATATTTGGTGCTATGTATGTCAAATGGCTAGTTGAATCATGGAAACTATGAAATAGGTGAAATTTACCTTAAAATAGATGCTGACAGTAGCAGTGATGTGAGTTTGAAAATTCACTAAAAATAGTAGGAATGTAATAAAATAATGAATAAATTATGCAATCGAACCTTGATTAGTCTATTTTCATATGGAAGAAGTGAAACAACCATATGATCCGTACTTTATGAGATGTTTAAGTTTTCGTAAAACAGGGCCAGAGCAATTACTGGATCCCCTATTCTGAATTTGGAAATTTACCATAAATTAACCAGAGATAATTAGAACTCATGCTTTATATGTACGGATTCCTTTTTGAGTCTAGTTTCATTAGAAACAAACGGTATATGTATTTAAGCCCTGTACAGGGAGATATCTAAGTCGTAATGCATGAAGGTCAGAGTAGTCGAACCCTGAAATAGGGGAGACTTTAACTAATAAACTGTACTAATTGGACCAACCAAAAATTCTAGAAAAAAATTTGTAGATGGATATATGAGTCTAGTTTCAGGGAAAATTTACAGAATCACTTTTCAAATTTTTTAACTCAAGATATTAATTTTAAGGTGACAATGACACAGTTAGCCAGCTTGTCTGGAAATTTTAAAAAGAACTGTGTAAATAAATGTATTAAGTTCGTTAACACCTCGTGTTCGACTCCGGCAACGGTCTCGGGTGTGGGGCGTTACAATTTTATTGGTATCAGAGCCACGGTTTAGTCGATTCTAGGACTACCGTAATACGTCCGGGTCTAGCTATACATGCCATTATGTGTCCATTTGATAGTGTGGTGATTTCTGACTGTTAAAAATGTGTTTGTTTATAGTAATGGATCACGATCCCAACCGAGCGGTAGCTGATGATCTTGAGAGTGTAGCGCCTACTCCCGCACAAGGGACAGCGCCGGTGGACTCTCAACCTATTGCTAGTAATCAGAATGATGAAGCTAGACAAGCTTTTTATAGCGTGATGAATGATTGGTTCAACCAATACATTCGAACTAATACGGCTGTTCCACAACCCCCATTCCCGACTAATACAACCCCAAGACTGTAATACCTCCGTGAATCGACCATATAAGGTTAAATAAGCCCCTAGTTGATAGAATCCAAAAACACGGGGCTACTGAATTTAAAGCTACTGAGATAGCGGCGATCTTGAGCAAGCTGAATTTTGGTTGGACAACACTATTCGGGTACTTGATGAACTATCTTGCACACCCGATGAATGCCTAAAGTGTACGATCTCCTTGCTACGTGATTCTGCCTACTATTGGTGGAATACGTTGATTTCTGTTGTGCCCAGAGAGCAAGTAACTTGGGAGTTTTTCCAAACCGAGTTTCAAAAAAGTATATCACCGAGATTTATTGATCAAAACGGAAAGAATTTCTTGAACTTAAACAAGGTTCCATGTCGATTCATCGACTATGAACGAAAGTTTGTAAGGCTTAGCCAGTACGCGTGAGAATGCATTTCTTCAGAAGCTGTGATGTGTAAACGTTTCGAAGATGGACTGAACGATGATATAAAGCTGTATGTTGGCATTTTAGAAATCAGAGAATTTGTGGTACTTGTCGAGCGAGCTTGCAAAGCCGAAGAGCTCAGTAAGGAGAAAAGAAAAGCTGATATGGGAGCAAAGGAGTTTCGTAAGAGATCTTCGGGAAAGCCCTTTCAACAGTCATCGAAGAAATTTAGAGATGATTTAGGCCGATCTAGAGACACCTCGGGCTTTTCTAGACGAGATCGTGATCGACCCCCTGTGAGTACACGAGTCACTTCGGTCGCCAGTGTTGGAAATGATCGTCGAGACAGAACGGAGTGCCAATATTGTGGTAAATGGCATTCGGGGAGTTGTAGATTCCATGACCGCTCCTGTTATAAGTGCGGATCAGCTGACCATTTTATTAAAGATTGCCCGAGACTGTCTGAACAGAACGTAAATCAGAGTGGGAAACCGGGTGCTACTACTGCTCGAGGTAGACCATCTAAAAATGCGGGGAACGCTAATGGCGGTCAGAGAGGATCTAGAGATGCTACAACCAAATATGAGGCTCGCGCTCCTGCTAGAGCTTATGCTATACGCGCACGTGAGGATGCTTCCTCGCAAGATGTTATTACGGGTACTTTCACTCTCTTTGATACTAATGTGATTGCTTTGATTGACCCTGGTTCTACTCATTCTTATATATGTGAGACCTTAATATCCAGTAAGACTTTACCTGGTGAGTCTACTGAGTTCGTAATTCGAGTGTCGAATCCCTTGGGTTGTTATGTGCTTGTCGACAAGGTGTGTAAGAAATGCCCCCTAATAATCCGAGGCTTCTGTTTTCCGGCTGACTTGATGCTTTTACCGTTTGATGAATTTGATATTATTCTCGGGTTGGATTGGTTGAGCGTACATGATGCAGTTGTGAATTGCAAAAGTAAGACTATTGATTTGAGGTGTGCAAATAATGAGATAATCCGAGTTGAGTCTACTGTCTTGAATGGATTGCCAACAATAATATCCTCGACGTTAGCTCAAAAATATGTGAGAAAGGGGTGTGAAGCGTATCTTGCATACGTGCTTGATAATGAAAAATCAGGAAAGAAACTTGAATTGGTACCAGTGGTTTGTGAATATCCGGATGTTTTTCCCGAAGAATCCGGGGTTACCACCTGTTCGGGAGGTAGAGTTTGGCATCGAACTTGTACCTGGGACTACACCGATTTCGATAGCTCCGTATTGTATGGCACCAACGGAATTAAAAGAACTGAAAACTCAGTTGCAAGAGTTGACGGATAGAGGTTTTGCTCGACCGAGTTTTTCACCTTTGGGTGCACCAGTATTATTTGTGAAAAAGAAGGACGGAATCATGAGGTTGTGCATCGACTATCGTCAGCTGAATAAAGTAACAATAAAGAATAAATATCCATTACCGCGTATTGATGATTTGTTTGATCAACTAAAGGGAGCCTCAGTGTTTTCAAAGATAGATTTGAGATTGGGTTACTATCAGTTGCGAATTTGAGATTCGGATATACCCAAAACTGCTTTCAGAACGAGATACGGTCACTACGAGTTTTTAGTGATGCCGTTTGGGCTCACTAATGCCCCGGCGGTATTTATAGATTTGATGAATCGGATCTTCAGACCATTTTTGGATAGGTTTGTAGTTGTGTTTATTGATGATATTTTGGTCTATTCGAGAAATGAAACCGATCATGCTGAACACCTGGGGTTAGTGTTGAAGGTTTTACGGGATAAGCAGTTATATGATAAGTTTAGTAAATGTGAGTTCTGGTTGAGAGAAGTTAGCTTTTTGGGACATGTGGTATCTGCATCGGGTATTCGAGTTGATCCGAGCAAAATTTCAGCCATACTTAACTGGAAGCCTCCGAGAAACATTACTGAGGTTCGGAGCTTTTTGGGACTTACCGGTTACTACAGACGGTTTGTAAAGGGTTTCTCGATGATAGCCACACCAATGACGAAACTACTTCAGACACATGTTAAGTTTGAATGGACAGAAAAATGTCAGAAAAGTTTCGATCAACTAAAAGCTTATTTGATGAAGCTCCAAGATTAGTGCAACTGAATCGTGCAAAGAGTTTGTCATTCTGATGATGCATCCTTACTTGGGTTGGGTTGTGTATTGATGCAAGAAGGTCGAGTTGTAGCTTATGCGTCGAGGCAATTGAAGCCACATGAGAAAAATTATCCAACCCATGATCTCGAATTAGCTGCCATCGTGTTTGCTTTGAAAATATGGCAACATTACTTATTTGGTGAGAAGTGCCATGTATTTTCGGATCACTAAAGTCTCAAATATTTGATGACTCAAAGAGATTTGAATCTGCGACAAAGACGTTGGCTTGAGTTGTTAAAAGATTATGAACTTGTCATTGACTATCACCCGGGAAAGGCTAATGTGGTTGCGGATGCTTTAAGTCGTAAATCACTGTTTGCTTTATGACTGATGAATGTACACTTATCTGTTCTATCCGATAATGTGTTACTAGCAGAATTAAAGGCCAAACCATTGTTGATTCACCAAATTCTTGAAGCTCAGAAAGTCGATGATGAATTGGTTGCAAAACAGGCTGAATGCATTTCGAATATGGAATCAGAGTTCCAAATTGATGATGACGATTGTTTGAGGTTCAGAAGTCGTTTGTGTGTTCCAAGAAATTCAGAACTTATTTCGATGATTCTGAACGAAGCTCATTGTAGGCGAATGTCAATTCACCTGGGGAGTACGAAAATGTATAATGATCTAAGACGTCAGTTTTGGTGGCATGGTATGAAACGAGACATTTCTGATTTTGTTTCGAAGTGTTTAATATGTCAACAAGTGAAAGCGGAACATCAAGTGCCTACAGGTTTACTTCAGCCGATCATGATACCTGAATGGAAATGGGATGAGTCACGATGGATTTTGTATCTGGGTTGCCATTGTCGGCAACTAAGAAAGATGCGATTTGGGTTGTTGTTGATAGACTGACTAAGTTGGCTCATTTTATTCCCGTACGTACGGATTACTCATTGGATAAACTAGCTGAATTGTATGTTTCTCAAATTGTAAAACTACACGGGGTACCTATTTCTATTGTGTCGGATAGAGATCCGAGATTCACCTCACGATTTTGGAAGAAATTGCAAGAAGCTTTGGGTACCAAGTTGCATTTTAGCACCGCTTTTCATCCCTGCATCGATGGTCAATCCGAGCGGATAATTCGGATACTCGAGGATATGTTGAGATGTTGCATCCTTGAGTTTAGTGGTTCATGGGAGCGAAATTTACCTTTGATTGAATTCGCTTACAACAATAGTTTTCAATCAAGTACTAAGATGGCACCTTACGAGGCTTTGTACGGTCGTAAATGTCGTACACCATTGTTTTGGACCGAGCTCGGTGAAAGTAAAATTTTCGGAGTTGATTTGATTAAAGATGCTGAATAGAAAGTAAAAGTAATCCGTGAAAGTCTGAAGGCAGCCTCAGATCGTCAGAAGTCGTACGCGGATTTGAAACAAAAAGACATTGAGTATCAGGTGGGAGATAAAGTGTTCCTTAAAGTTTCACCTTGGAAAAAGATACTCAGATTTGGCCGTAAGGGCAAACTGAGTCCGAGGTTCATAGGGCATTATGAAATATCCGAACGAGTTGGTCCAGTGGCATATAGATTGACTTTACCCCCTAATCTCGAAAGGATTCACAACGTTTTTCATGTTTCGATGCTTCGACATTACAGATCTAATCCTTCGCACATAATTAATCCCTCCGAGGTTGAAATTCAATCCGATATGAGTTATGAAGAAGAACCGATACGTATCCTAGCTCGTGAAGTGAAAGAGTTGCGAAACAAAAGGGTTCCGTTAGTAAAGGTGTTATGGCTCAAACACGGGATCGAAGAAGCTACTTGGGAAACCGAGAACTCTATGAAAGAACGATACCCAAACCTATTTACCGGTAAGATTTTCGGGGATGAAAATTTCTTAAAGTGGGGGAGAGTTGTGACAGCCCTAATGTGACCCTAGTCGGAAAGTGGTTTCGGGACCACAAAACCGAGTCATAAAAAATAATTAACAGTCATATTTGATGCTTATTATATGTATATATGCATGTGTGAAAATTTCATGTTTGAATTTTGTTAATTGTAAGTGAATTTTATTAAATAGGACTTGTGTGAGAAAATTTAGAAATGTGCTAGCCAAAAGTTAAAGTGGCCTATTGATGCATGTTAGAAAATGCTTGTCCTTGCATGTCAAATTACCCAAAACTTTAGGTAGTGGCCGGCCATGCAATAGGTTAAACATATTATAAACATTTTGTGTTAATGTGTTATGTTAAAAATAATAAAATAAAAGGTTGGTAATAAAGTAATGAAAAGGGAGGGGTGATGAAAACAAAGTTGTTTCAGGGTGATGAAAATAAAGTTGTTTCATCCATGCTCTTCTATTGCTGTAAATTGAAGGAAGAAAGAAGAGGAGGTTCGGTCACTTGGAGCTTAAGGGAGGTTAGTCATTTGTGTTAGATTTTCTTTAAACTTTAATCTTGTTTCTAGTTAATTAGCTAGTTTCTTTCATAACCCATGTCAAAATTATGAAAATCTTGGTGATGGTTTGAGCATTCGGTTTTAGTTATTAAAGGATGAGATTAGTTTATGGTTTTTATGTTTTATGAAGAATTGTTGAAGAGAAGGGTTTTAGTTAGTCAAATGATAAATTCTAATGTTCATGAGTACAATGACCAAACATAGATTTGTCTAATGAATTGAACAAATGCCATGTGAGTGATTGAAATGAATGAGTTGGAGGTTGGATCATATTAAGATTCGGCTTTGCACATAAATATTAAGAGTTTGATATTTTTATGATTTTTGGAAGGTAAATAAGGTTATGCTCAAGTTAAATACAAGATTATGGCTGATTTGTGTTTAGTGAGTTTCGGCCAAGGACTTTATGTGCATTCGGTTCAAGTAGAGTAAATGTGACAGGTAGAAAATGGTTGTTAATTGAGATAGTTTAAGGTATTTGTAAGTAGTTTGAATAAATGAACAATAATAATAATAAATCATCTAGTGAATTGGTGTAATTGCCGAATTTGAACTAGAAAGTTATTGAGTAATGTTTGTATGTTAAGTGATAGAATAGAGCGAATGCTTGGAATGTGATATGTATGAATTATAGGTTGGATTAAAGGCTGTTATGTTGCCTTATCATTTTCGGGAATGTGCTATGTCAAAGAAATTGAGGGTTGATGTTTAAGTAAGGTAAGTATAGGTATATTTGGCTTGTAGTTTTATAAATGTGATATGAGTATTTTGATTGTAAATGAGTAGTAAATATGTTAAGAATGGTTCTAAAATGTATATGGATGCCGTGTGATTGTGTTTGATTGGGAAGTAAATTGTTTGATTTAGCTCAAGAACTTAGAGGATCAAAGTTGGATAAGGGAAAGGAAAAAGTGATCGACTAGCCGTTGAAATCGTTTGACAACATCCAAGGTAAGTTTTCGAGTAATGAAACTTAGTTTATGATTTGATTAAGTCATGACATATAAGCATAACAAATAAACGGTGATATAATGATTCTACTTGAATTGTATATTGAGGTGATTAGTTTATACCTATGACGGGTAGCCGAATGTGTATAGAGATCATGTTATAAAGCAAATCAAAATCATGCTCTTTGTGAAATATGGATGATAAGCGTCTTGTGTTTGAATTCTAGTTATGATAATGAAATATGGATGTGTCATGATTTATTGGTATATGTGCTTGATTATTCGGATGATATCCGGGCTAAGTCCCGAGGGCATTTGTGCAAGTTACTATATCCGGGCTAAGTCCCGAAGGCATTTGTGTGAGTAGTTGCTATACCCGGGCTAAGTCCCGAAGGCATTTGTGCTAGTGACTATATCCGGGCTAAGTCCCAAAGGCATTCATGCTAGTGACTATATCCGGGCTAAGACCCAAAGGCATTTGTGCGAGTTGCTATATCGGCTAAACTCAAGATACTTGGGTTTGGAAGCGAGCGATCTTGCTGTAATAATTTCAATTAATACGCTCATAAAATACAAACGATAAGGTATGTTTCGTATATGCATCGGAAAGGTTGATTCCTTTCAAATAGTACTCGCTCAATTGATTAACGAGCTTCCAGCCCCTAGTTAGGTTTGATACCCTGTGTATGAATATATTGGTTGAAGCGTGAAGAAATTATGATTTTGAGAATGTGCATATATGAAATTATTCATTTAGTCATATGAACGCTATACTTTAGTCGTAAATAATTTCGTTACTTAAAACTTACTAAGCATTAAATGCTTATTCCGTTTCTTTAATTCTCTTTTATAGATTTTTGTTCGTCACCATCGGACTCGGGATTGTCGAAGTCGAAGTCGTCCACACTATCTAAGCCCTTTTGGTACTCTTTTAGTTAAACGTTGATAATGGCATGTATAGGACTAACCTTTGTTGTTAATCAAGTACCTTTGGTAATGTGTATATATTCGGATAGCCATGCGAAAATGGCTTAAATATTTTGAGCATAGTATTAAAATCATTTTGTATATATATGGTTATTGAGAGGTGTGGAAATGCTTGGAAATGATTAGCCATTGGAATGGTTAATCACGATCATATTTGGTGCTATGTATGTCAAATGGCTAGTTGAATCATGGAAACTATGAAATAGGTGAAATTTACCTTAAAATAGATGCTGACAGCAGCAGTGATGTGAGTTTGAAAATTCACTAAAAATAGTAGGAATGTAATTAAATAATGAATAAATTATGCAATCGAACCTTGATGAGTCTATTTTCATATGGAAGAAGCGAAACAACCATATGAGCGTTACTTTATGAGATGTTTAAGTTTTCGTGAAACAGGGCCAGAGCGATTACTGGATCCCCTGTTCTGACTTTGGAAATTTACCATAAATTAACAAGAGATAATTAGAAGTCATGCTTTATATGTACGGATTCCTTTTTGAGTCTAGTTTCATTAGAAACAAACGGCATATGTATTGAAGCCCTGTACAAGGAGATATCTAAGTCGTAATGCATGAAGGTCAGAGTAGTTGAACCCTGAAATAGGGGAGACTTTAACTAATAAACTGTACTAATTGGCCCGACTAAAAATTCTAGAAAAAAATATGTAGATGGATATATGAGTCTAGTTTCAGGGAAAATTTACAGAATCAGTTTTCAAGTTATGGAACTCGAGATATGATTTTTAAGGTGACAATGATGCAGTTAGCCAGCTTGTCTGGAAATTTTAAAATGAACTGTGTAAATAAATGAATTAAGTTCGCTAACACCTCGTGTTCGACTCCGGCAACGGTCTCGGGTGCGGGGCGTTACAGAGGGGACTATTATGCAAAATGGTTAATAGTCTAGGGATTTACTATGAAAGGATTTGTAATATATGCTGAGTTTTTATGGAAGAAAATGAATCCTAGTTATTAGATAAACAACTTTTGTGAATTAATGTTCATGAAAAACATCTAAAATGGACTATTTTGTAAAGTAGAAAAATAGAGGATAAACGGGTGAAAGGTTTGAATTTTTCAGTTACAATACGTATGAAATAGGTTCGACTAGGCTTGGTTAACGTGAAAATTTGATAAAAATTAATTTACGAGCCCAAAGGCAAAATCATAATTTTGTGAAAGTCTAAGGGCAAAATGGTCAATTTTTCCAAATTATGTATTGTTGATGGTTTATTAATATGGTGGCTAAATGAGTGAAATTTTATCATTTTAGACCAAGAAAGACAGAATCAGGACCTAGACCGGGGGAAAAACAAAACTAGTAGAGTAATTCAACTAGCTGTCTACTTTTGTATACCGAGGTAAGTTGTATGTCAATAATGCAACTATATTGTTACAATGTATGATTGAATCAATATTGCATGAATTGTTATAATTGTGAATTATGAGAATGAATGTTGAGAAATTAATGTAGTAAGGAATTCCAGTTGAACATTTGGAATAGACTTGGATATTCATACCATGACATTGGATGGTATGTGAGCCAGTGTAAGACATGTTTGGGACATGCATCGGCCTCGGGATGTACAAGCTAGTGTAAGACTGTCTGGGACATGGCGTCAGTTTGTTGGGTGTCAGTGTAAGACCTGTCTGGGACATGGCATCAGCTTGGATATATGAAAGTTAGTGTAAGACCTGTCTAGGACACGGCATCGACTTTAATATGCTAGCCAGTGTAAGACCATGTCTGGGACATGGCATCGGCATTTGATCCCATGTTCGAGGCTATTGAGTATCCGATAATATTCCAAATGGGTCATCAAAAGATTTATGATTTATATCGAAATGAGAAAAGTTATGACCATGTGGTGAGTGGTACAGGTACCTATTTGAAATGTATGAGAAGTGGGTTCAATATATGCCATATGAATTGTATTGAAAGGTGATGAGTAAGTTTTTCTTATATCCATTTACGGTATTCATGAATAAGCTAGGAAATGTTATGAGCATGTTGTTCTATGATAATTAGTTGATGTTTATTTTCATGCAACTTACTGAGCTTTATGCTTACCCCATTTCCTTTCCATTTTCTTATAGTTTTGCCTAAATAGCTCGAGGACCAATGGACATCGGAGCCAACAATCACACTATTAGCCGAAGCACTCGGTATAGTTAGATTACTTGTTTTAAGTATTGCTGTATAGGGCTTAGGTTTTAATGTTTTGTGTTATTGAGAATTGGCCAAATGTGTTGGCTTGGAGTAAAACCCTTTATTTTGTATAAAGCCTTGAATGAGGGATAATATTCATTTTGTTATATATACATAAAAGATGTTATTTTCATGGATGAGTATATTGCATATGAGAAATGTTGTCTATTGTGGTTTGTTTAGTTAAGTGGATCATTCTTGTATTAGTGTCGATTGGTTTGTGTAGGTTATGTGAGTAAGAGTGGAAAAGAGGCTTGGTAGATAGCCTTATTATTGCACACACAGCTAGGCACATGGGCGTGTGTGCAGGCCGTGTGTGACAAATGGTATGCCCCACAGGCGTTCGATTCGGCTGTGTGTCCCCTACACGTAAAATTTGCAAGTTAGTATGCATGATGGTAAATACCCGGGCAGAGACACAACCGTATGTCTCAACCGTGTGAAGGACACGGCCTAGCACACGGGCATGTGTCTTGGCCATGTGACTCTTAAGAATTACTGGCGTAGGAAATAGAATGTCCAAGTTTTTAGACACGGGCTAAGACAAGGGCGTGTCATGGCCATGTGAGGGACACGGGCCACAGACACGGGCGTGCGTCAAGCCGTGTGAAAACCCTGTAGGTTCGAATCTAGAATTTAATTCACATGGGCGTATCCTTGAGGTTTAGGCCGTGTGTGTCACACGAGCCATCAGCACTACCGTGTTATAATGAACACACGGGTGTGCTACCCTTCCACACGGGTGTGTGCCCTATTTCAAGGTTTATTTTTATTAAGTCAATTTAAGTACCTGAGTTGGTCTTGATTAGTTTCCAATGAGAGTTTGAGGCCTCGTGGGCCCACATTAAAGAGTTTTAAACAAGGTCTGAAAAGTTTTAAATTTGATCAAGTCTTAGTGACTCAGAAATGATTATATGCATGTGGTTAAGTTTGGTAATGCCTAGAGCCCAATCCTGGCTTCGAACTCGGGTAAGGGGTGGTTCATTTAGTGGTATCAGGGTATGGTTTAATCGGTTCTAGGACTAACCTAGCATGAGTACTAGTCTAGCTATACATGCCATAACTGTATATTGATAGTGTGATGACTCTTGATGAGATAAATTGTGTTTTATTCATATAGTAAATGGATCCTGACATAGCTGCGGTAGATGATGTAGAGAGCAATACGCGGCTCTTGTTGAAGGAACCACGCTAGTAGATAGCGAGCCCGTGACGATGAGTCAGGGTGAAGGAGCTAGAGAAGCTTACCTGCACATGATATATGCCTGTTACCCAGAGTTTATTCGGGCAAATTTGAATACGCCATCTCCCCCACCTCCTCTGATTCCTCAGTATGCCCCTGTAGCTCCGCAAGGAGTGGATTTGGTTAGGAGAGAGAAACCCCAGTAGGTAGCATACGAAAAACAAGGGGTCAAGGAATTTCAGGCTAATGTTGATGAGCTATCTCCACACTTGAGGAATGTGTAAAGTGTGCAGTGTCACTTCTACAAGACTCAGCCTACTAGTGGTGGAACACTCTCGTGTCAGTCGTACCGAGAGAGTGAGTAACTTGGGAATTTTTCCAGGAAGAGTTTCGGAAAAAGTATATTAGCCAGAGGTTTATAGACTAAAAAATTAAAGAGTTTTTAGAGGTGAAACAAGGCCGTAGGATGGCGACTGAATACGAGCGTGAGTTTGTGAGACTCAGCAAGTATGCGTAAGATTGTGTATCTACAGAAGCTATTATGTGCAAGAGGTTTGAAGATGGTTTGACCGAAGATATCTATATTTTAGTTGGCATCTTAGAATTCAGGGAATTTGTGGTGCTCGTGGAGAGAGCATGTAAGGCTGAGGAGTTGGCTAAAGAGAAGAGAAGAGCTGACATAGAGTCCCGAGACTCAAGAAAAAGACAGATGAGGAAATCACAGCAGACCTTATCTAAGAGATAGAGAGAGTTTCCTACTCGATCGAATGCGTCAGTGTGATTCTCAGATAAGAGCAAGAACAAGTAGAATACGATTTCTAAAGCCCAGACCACTTCTATCGTGAGTGTCGGTAGTGCTCGGCCAAATAGGCCGGAATGTTCACAATGTGGTAGGCGTCATTTCAGTTAGTGCTGAAGGAACGAGAGGGGTTGCTTCAAATGTGGATCACTAAACCACTTAATCCGAAACTGTCTCGAATTAGAAGATAAAAAGAAAAAGCAAGATGTGAGGGAAAATAGTGCTCCTTCAAGGGGTAGACCACATAAGAACCCTAGAAGTGGGGCTAGCAGTAGAGGTGTACCAAGAGATGTTGCAGTGAGGTCCGAGGGTAGAGCACCTGCAAGAACCTATGGCATACGTGCCCGTGAAGTGGTAGAGTCTCCTGATGTGATCTCGGGTACCTTTTCTATCCATGATATACTAGTTGTTGCTTTAATTGATCCGGGGTCTACGCACTTTTATATTTGTATGGAATTGATACCCCGTATAAGCATGCTAGTAGAGTCTACCAAAATTTGTGATAAAAGTATCAAACCCTTTAGGCAAACATGTGTTAGTTGACCAAGTCTGTAGACATTGTCCTTTGACAATTAGAGGTCATTATTTTCTGGCTAACTTGATATTATTGCCGTTTAATGTATTGGTTGACTTTTCACAGTGTTGTAGTGGACTATGGGAGAAAAGTTATTGAGTTGAAATGTGAAAGAAGGGATGTTCTTTGGGTTGAATTGGGTAGAAAAGATAACTTGCTTGTGGTGATATCATCCTTGTCGGCAGTGAGATATTTGAGAAAGGGATATGAGGCTTACCTCGCTTTTATATTGAACACTCAAGCGTCTGAGTTGAAGATTGAATCGGTACTAGTAGTTTGCGAGTTTACAGATGTGTTTCAATAAGGATTACCCGGATTACCTCCCATAAGAGAAGTTGAATTTGGAATCGAGTTAGTCCTCGGTACGGCACCAATCTCGATTGCTCCATATAGGATGGCTCCTACGGAGTTGAAGAAGCTGAAAGTTCAACTACAAGAGTTAACTAGCAAGGGTTTTGCGAGACTGAGTTTTTCTCCGTGGGGTGCCCCAGTGCTATTTGTGAAGAAAAAGGATGGGTCGATGAGATTGTGCATAGACTACCGATAGCTCAACAAGGTGATGGTGAAGAACAAGTATCCCTTGCCAAGGATCGATGATTTGTTTGATCAATTGAAGGGAGCCACCGTGTTTTCTAAGACCGACTTAAGGTTTGGCTACTAGTAGCTCAGGGTTAAGGAGCAAGATGTACCGAAAAGCACATTTAGGACGAGGTATGGGCATTATGCATTTCTTATTATGCCCTTCGGTTTAACAAATGCCCCTATGGTGTTTATGGATTTAATGAACCGCATTTTCTGGCCATATTTGGATAAGTTCATAGTGGTCTTTATTGACGACATATTAATTTATTCGCATGATGAGTGTGAACACGCGAAACATTTGAGGACGGTTTTACAAACCTTGAGAGATAAGCAGCTATATGCCAAGTACAATAAGAGTGAATTTTGGCTTAAAGAGGTTAGATTATTGGTATATGCCATATGAATTGTATTGAACGGTGATGAGTAAGTTGTGCTTATATCCATTTATGGTATTCATGAACAAACTAGGAGAGGTTATGAGCATGTTGTTCATTGTAATTAGTTGATTTTTATTTTCATGCAACTTACTAAGCTTTATGCTTACTCCATTTCCTTTCCAATTTCTTACAGTGCCGCCTAAATAGCTCGAGGACCAATGAACGTTGTAGCCAACGATCACACTATTAGTCGAAGCACTCGGTATAGTTAGATTACTTGTTTTGAGTATGACATGTATAGGGCTTAGGTGTTCATGTTTTGTGTTATTGAGAATTGGCCAAATGTGTTGGCTTGGAATAAAACCCTTTATTTTGTGTAAAGCCTTCAATGAGGGCTAATATTCATTTTGATATATATACATAAAAGATGTTATTTTCATGGATGAGTATATTGCATATGAGAAATGTTGACTATTGTGGCTGGTTTAGTTATGTGGATCATTCTTTTATTAATGTCGATTGGTTTGTGTAGGTTATGTGAGTAAAAGTGGCAAAGAGGCTTGGTAGATAGCCTTATTTTAGCCCACACGGCTAGACACATGGGTGTGTGTCTAGGCCATGTGTGACACACGGTATGCCCCACGGGCGTGTGATCCGGCTGTGTGTCCCCTGCACGTAAAATTTGCAAGTTAGTATGCATGATAGTAAACACACGGACAAAGACACAGTCGTGTGTCTTAGCCATGTGAAGGACACAGCCTAGCACAGGGGCATCTATCTTGGCCGTGTGACTCTTAAGAATTATTGACGTCAAAAATAGAATGTCTAGGTTTTTAGACACGGGCGTGTCATGGCCGTGTAAGGGACATGGGCCATGGACACGGACGTGTGTCAGGCCATGTGAGAACCCTTGTAGATTCGAATCTAGAATTTAATTCACACGAGTGTGTCCTTAGAGGCTTAGGTCATGTGTGTCACACGGGCCATCAGTACAGTCGTGTTATAATGAACACACGGGCGTGCAACCCTTCCACACGAGCGTGTGCCCTGTTTTAAGGTTCATTGTTATTAAGTTGGTTTAAGGACCTGAACTGGTCCTGATTAGTTTCCAATGAGAGTTTGAGGCCTCGTAGGCCTACATTAAAGAGTTTTAAACAAGGTTAAAAAAGTTTTAAATTTGATCAAGTCTTGGTGACTCAAAAATGATTATATGCATGTGGTTAAGTATGGTAATGCCTCGAGCCCAGTCCCGACCTCAAACTCAGGTAAGGGGTGTTACAGTAAGATTAAGTAAGTATGCTCGGGAGTATGTTTCTACTGAAGAAATCATGTGCAAACGGCTCATTCATGGGTTGAACGAGGATATTACACTTCTAGTCATATTTCTAGAATTGAAAGAATTTGTTATCCTGGTTGATAGAGGTTGCAAAGCCGAGGAGCTTAGCAAAGAAAAGAGAAAACTGGTTTAGAGGTTAGAAACTCGAGAAAAAGATTGATGAGTAAGCTATATCAATCTTTGTCGAAGAAATCTAGAGATTCATACACTCGTCCAAATTCTTCAATTGGGTATTCAAACAAGGATCGTGGAAAAAATACTCATGTTGTAAAGCTCAAGCTACATCAGTATCGAGTGTTGGCAGTGTGAAAAACTATGGACCTGAATGCCAATGATGCGAAAGACGACATCTTGGTGAATGTAGAATGAATGACCGGGCTTGTTTCAAATGTGGTTTACAAGATCATTTCATACGGGATTGTCCTATACTAGCTAAGAAAGATAAGATTTAGAATGTAAGACCGAGTAACATAGTCATTAGAGGGAGGCCACCGAGAAATTCAAGAAATATGACTAGTAGTAGAGGCATATCAAAAGATTCGACTATGAGATCTAAAGCGAGAGCACCTGCTAGAGCTTACGCTATTTACGTTCGTGAGGAGGCGTCGTCACCCGATGTTATCACTGGTACATTTTCTCTTTACGACACTAATGTTATTGCATTGATTGATCTTGGATCGACTTATTCGTACTCATTCATATGTTTGTGAGAATTTAGTGTCTAGTAAGAATTTGCCTGTTGAGTCTACTGAGTTTGTAATTAAATTATCGAACCCCTTAGGCAAGTATGTTTTAGTTGATAAAGTTTGCAAGAACTGCCCTTTAATGACTCGGGGTTACTGTTTTTCAGTTGATTTGATGCTTTTTTTTTATTTGATGAGTTTGATATAATTCTGGTTATGGATTGGTTGACGCTACATGATGCTGTTTTGAATTGTAGACGAAAGACAATTGAATTGAAATGTCAAAATAGTGAAATCATTCGAATTGAATCAGAGAATCGAGTGAATTGTCTATTTTGATTTCGTCTATGTCAGCTCAAAAATGTGTGGGAAAAGGTTGCGAAGCTTATCTTGCTTATGTTTTAGATACAAAAGTGTCTGAATCGAAGATTAAATCAGTGTCAGTTGTCTGTGAATATCTGGATATGTTTCCAGAAGAATTACTAGGGTTGCCACCGATCAGAGAGGTTGAATTTGCTATTGAATTAGTGCCAGGAACATCATCGATATCTATAGCTCCATACAGAATGGCTCCAACAGAATTGAAAAAGTTGAAAGCTCAGTTGCAAGAGTTAACTAATAAAGGTTTTGTACGACTTAGTTTTTCACCCTGGGGTGCACCAGTGTTGTTTGTAGAGAAGAAAGACGGGTCAATGAGAATGTGTATTGATTATCGATAACTCAGCAAAGTTATGATAAACAACAAGTATCCTTTGCCAAGAATAGATGACTTGTTTGATTAGTTGAAAGGGCAACAGTGCTTTCAAAGATCGATTTGAGATCTGGCTACTATCAGTTGTGAGTGAAAGATTCGGATGCGCCAAAAACTGCGTTCAAAACGACATTGTGAAATATCCCGATTAGGGCCTAATCAGAATAGTGGTTTTGTGACCACAAATCTGAGATAGAAATAATTATTTTATGATTATTTTGAGGTCTATGATATGATTGCATGATTGTGTGAAAATTTCGTGAAGAAATTCTATGCATAAAGTGCTTAATTTGAAGTTAGGGACTAAATTGAATAAGTTGCAAAACTTGCATTCTAGAAGTTTCTAGTATGAAATTGCTTTGAAATATTAATTAGGAGGTCTTAAATAGAATTTGACCAATTTCTAAGTTTATGGACAAAAATTGGACATGGATGGAATTTTTGGAAAGTTTAGTAAAAAGGGCATTTTGGTCATTTAGGGGTAAAATGAATTAAAATACAAAATTAAAAGCCAATTTTGTTCATCTTCTTCACCACGGACGTGTATACCAAGGTAGACTCCATGGCTAGGGTTTCCAAGCTTCCAAGCTCGATTGTAAGTCCGTTCTAGCCTCGTTTTTAATGATTTTTACGTTTTTTGAGTCCCGATAACTTGATTTAGCTTATGCTAGCAATAATTCAACCTAGGGTTCATAATTGGAAAAATAACCATAGGTGAAATTTGTGTATTTTGGTGTTTTATGATAGAATATGAGGTTTTAAATTATGTTAGACAACTTGTGCTACTCGGTTTTAAGTGAAAACGAGTAAAAGGGCTTAATCGGTAAAAATACCTAATAGTCATAAGTACATGTTAGAGTGAGAATTTGATGTTGCCATAGAAGGGAAAAATGATCATCATGTCATAAAACATAAGAAAATAGGATGAATTTTAATTTTCGAACCTTAGGGCAAAAGTGAAAATATGCAAAAGTTTAAGGGTCAAAATGAAAATTTGTAAAAAATATGATTTTTGGACCTGTATGAATAGTGTGACTAATTATTAGGCTAAATGTGATATTATAGATGAAGGAAATCAAGATTCAGGCTTAAATCGGGAAAATGCAAGGTTATAGACTAAAATGGTAAATTGCCGTTTCTGGATCGAGGTAAGTTCTTATGATAATAATAATGCAATGTTATGTTTGAATTATATTTCTTACTATTATTGCATATATTGTATGATTTAATATATTGGAAAAGTTGATGGAATGGTGTTTATGATGTGAAAATATGACATGAAAGAATGTTACATGAAACGCAAGAAAATGATGATACATGACAAGTGATATATGAAATATGTGATATATGTTATGTAAATTCTTAAAAGCTGATTTGATATTTGAGTTGTGTCTTATTATACTATGAATGGACAATTGGTACTATGGATAGTGAGATCGACACTTCGAGTAAGTTCGTACATAAATAATCTATCGATTCTTTTTATGTTATTATATTTTGATATCATATGAAATGTGGCTGCCTATCAAATGGTTATTTGATGTAAGTTATGAATTTAAATTGATTACGGACAATTTAGTAAAATTTTGAAAAGTGAGGAATTTCCCGGTTGAACCTTCGGAATAGAAACGATACAAATGAACTATTGTGAGGTCACATGTGTAGTACTAAGTGCAGGCTACTACGTGTACCGGATAATTGGTCGCATGTGTAGTACTAAGTGCAGGCTACTATGCGTACCCAAAAACTGTGATCACGTGTGTAGTACTAAGTGCAAGCTACTACGTGTACCAGATTATTGGTCGCATGTGTAGTACTAAGTGCAGGCTACTATGCGTACCAGATGGCTTCGGCTACAAGTGTGGAAATGGGAAAATGTGCAGGCAATTGTGTATCTGTTATTATTCCGATGAGTTCAACGGGAAATCGATAATACATGTGAAAGTGATTATGTGATGAACAAGTGCAATTATATGTTTATTTGAATTTATGAGCAATATGCTCGATATTTCAGTGAACCTCAGTAAAATGGAATGGATTAAGTGAATTGTGTAAAAGTGAACTTTAGTAGTAAAACAGTGTTGAACAGCAGCAGTGCATGACTTTGAAAATTTACCAAAAATTGTGTAAGTTGAATTAAATTTCAAAAAAATTATGTAATTAAAGATTAATGAGTCTATTTTCATATAAGAGAAACAGGGGGAGCAAAAGAGTTATATATTATGCGATATTATAATTTTTGTGAGACAGTGTCAGAATAAATTCGAGATCCATTGTTCTAAATTTAGAAATTCACCATAAATTGTAAAAAAAATTATTAAGAGTCATACCTTACATGCATGGATTCCTTATTTAGTCTATTTTTAAGGGAGATAAACGGAATGGTCGTTGGAATTCTTTACAAGGATAAATTTGGTTCATAGTGCACAGGGGTCAGAGTAGTCATATCCTGAAATAGGGGAAAATTTAATGAATAAACTGTGCTAATTGGCTAAACCAAAAATTCTGGAAATTTTATGGGAGAAAGATATATAAATATAGTTTCAAGGAAAATTAACAAAACTAAATTTTGAGTTTTGTAGCTTTAGATATGAATGATTTAGTAACTATAACTCGATAACACAACTTAACCTGAACATGTGTAATTGTACAATTATAGTATTTTATCCTGAAAAGCGTGGTAGTAATTGCTTATTATTTTCATATGAACTTACTAAGCATAAAGCTTACCCATCCTCTCCATTTCTTTAGTATTGGCAGGTCGGCTCGGGGCTAGAGATCGTCGGAGGCAAAATCACACTATCAAACTATCATTTTGGGAGAATTAATTCAAATATTAGAAATATCAAGTGAGTGGCATGTATAGGAAGTTGGTTTCTGATATGTATTTTTATTATGATTTTGAGTATACGTATCAGTCTACATTGAGTTATCGTATATGATCATGAAATGTAGTCCTTATCCATTACGGTTTATAAGTTTAATTAATCGTGCCATGTCCTATGTTTTGATGTGATGATATAGTTAGCTTTGTTTGTTATGCATGTGTTCGAAAAGTTTTGAATTAAATGAAATTTTATGGCCCGGTTTTCGTCTATGTGTATTGTTAAGTCTGGTAATGCCTCGTACTCTGTTCCAGCCTTGGATACGGGTAAGCGGTGTTACACATTATGAATTTCTTGTTATGCCTTTCGGATTGACTAATGCTCCTACAATTTTTATGGATTTGATGAATCGAATTTTTAGACCGTATTTAGATAGATTTGTTGTTCTATTCATTAACAACATTCGAATCTATTCTCGAGATGAGTCTGAGCATGTCAAGCATTTGAGGATTGTGGTACAAACCTTGAGAGATAAGCAACTATACGCTAAATTTAGTAAATGTAAGTTTTGGCTCCGAGAGTTTGGATTTCTAGGACACATTGTTTCAGCGGAAGGTATACAAGTTGATCCAAGTAAGATTTCAACAGTTGTTGATTGGAAACCACCGAGAAATGTATCTAAAGTCAAAAGCTTTTTGGGGTTGGCTAGCTACTATTGGCATTTTGTTAAAGCATTCTTGATGATTGCTATACCTATGACTAAATTGCTACAAAAAGATATGAAGTTTGAGTGGTTCGAGAAATGTCAACAAAGTTTCGAATAGTTGAAAACATTGTTAACTGAGGCACCAGTGTTGCTTCAACCTGAGTTGGGTAAAGAGTTTGTGATTTTCATCGATGCATCACTGAACAATTTGGGTTGCGTTTTGATGCAAGAAGGTAAAGTGATAGCTTATGCCTCCAGACAGTTAAAGCCATATGAAAAGAATTATCTGATGCATGATTTAGAGTTAGCCGCTATTATTTTCGCATTGAAAATTTGGCATCATCATTTGTATGGTGAAAAGTGTCGCATCTTTACAAATTACAAGAGCTTGAAATATATAATGACCCAAAAAGATCTGAATTTGCAACAACAAAGATGGCTCGAGTTGCTAAAAGACTATAAGTTAGTGATTGATTATAATCTGGGGAAAACGAACGTAGTTACGGATGCTCTGAGTAGAAAATATTTATTTGCTTTGAAAGCGATGAAGACTTACTTAACCTTGTCTGATGATGGTTGATTCTAGCAGATTTGAAAGCTAACCGGTTTTTCTTCAGCAAATTTGTGAAGCTTAGAAGTTAGATAACGAGTTACAAGCTAAAAGATTGCAATGTGAGTCGACTAGTGATTTAGACTATCAGATCGAATCCGATGATTGCTTATTGTTTCGAGGTAGAGTTTGCATACTGAAAGATCCAAAGCTTATATAGAAAATTTTACACGAAGCACATAGTGGTTGTCTATCTATTCATCCGGGGAGTACCAAAATCTACAATGATTTGAAATAGATGTATTGGTGGTCAGGCATGAAAAGAGACATTTCAGAGTTTGTGTCGGGATGTTTAGTTTGTCAACAAGTAAAAGTTGAGCATCAAGTGACTTTGGGATTGCTACAACTGATGATGATACTAGAATAGAAATGGGATAGAGTTACAATGGATTTCGTATTGGGATTACCCCTGTCTTCGAGGAAGAAAGATGCTATTTGGGTTGTCGTTTATCAACTGACAAAATTTGCACATTTCATTTCAATACGTACAGACTATTCACTTGATAAATTGGTTGAATTGTACATTTTAGAGATTGTTAGGTTGCACCGGGGTGCCAGTTTCGATTATATCAAATAGAGATCCAAGGTTTGCGTTGTGATTTTGGAAGAAATTGTAAGAAGCTCTGGGTACGAAGTTAAATTTTAGTATAGCATTTCAGCCGTAAACTGACGGTCAGTCTGAGAGAGTAATACAGATTCTCAAAGATATGCTTCGTTGTTGTGTTTTAGAGTTCGAAGGAAACTAGGAGAAATGTTTTTCATTGGTTGAATTTGTGTATAACAATAGCTTCCAACTGAGCATAAAGATGGCATCGTATAAAGCTTTACATGGTCACAAATGCCGAAATCCATTGTATTGGACCGAGTTGAGTGAGAAAAAGATTCATGGGGTTGTTTTGATCCGAGAGACTGAAGACAAAGTGAAAGTAATTTGCGATAATTTGAAAGCAACTCCAGATCGACAAAAATTGTACGTAGATTTGAAACAAAACGACATTAAATTTCATATCGGTGACAAAGTATTTCTAAAAGTATTGCCGTGGAAGAAAATTCTTCGATTTGGTCGCAAAGGGAAATTGAGTCCGCGCTTCATCGGGCCATAAAATCATTGAAAGAATAGGGCCAGTGGCATATCGGCTAGCTTTACCGTCAGAATTGGAAAAGATTCATAATGTATTTCATGTGTCGATGTTACGACGATATCGATCAGATCCATTGCATACCATTTCTCTGACTGAAATAGAAATTCAACCTGATATGACATATAACGAATAATCAATGAGAATTTTAGCTTGAGAGGTTAAATAGTTGAGAAATAAAAGCATAGCTTTAGTGAAGGTTTAGTGGCAACGACATGGTGTCAAAGTGGCTACATGGGAACCCGAGGAAGCTATGAGAAAATAGTACCCTAACCTTTTCACTGGTAAGATCTTTAGGGACGAAAATTCCTAAGGGAGGGAGAGTTGTAACAACCCATTTTTAGTCAAATCAGAATAGTGGTTTCAAGACTACAAATCCAAGGTCAAAATTATTATTTTAATGTTTATAGCATGATAGTGTGTTTGTGTGAAAATTTCGTTAAGAAATTTTATCATTTGAATGCTCAATTTGATAAAAAGGACTAAATCGCGTAAGGTGCAAAAGTGTTGTTCTAATAGTTTAAGGTATTAAATAGTCATGAATAGTGGAAGTCCTTAAGTTGTAATTAGACCATTTTAAAGTAAGTGGACAAAGATGGACATGGTTATGTGAATATTAAATGTTATACATTAAAGGTTAATTTTGTAATTTGGTTATTAAAGTAAAATAAATAAAACAAAAATCAAATTATTAAGGCTATCATCTTCTTTAGCCGATTTTTAGCAAGAAGAAAAGACATTTCTAGGGCTTGAATTTCGACAAGCTAATCTCCTTCAATTTGGTATGCATTTTTAACCCATTTTTAATGATTTCTACATTTTTGAGATCATTGCAACTTAGTCTAGCTAACCCAGGGACTATTTTGCAAAAATGTTAAAGATTTAAGATGCTGCCATTGATCAATAAGCATGTATTTTGATTTTTAAAGGTAGATTATGAATGTTTGATGTTAGTTATATAAGTTATGTTAAGTGATTTTTAGTGAAAATGAAAATTAGGGATTAAATTGTGAAATGTGGAAACTGTGGTTAAAATGTGAAATAAATGAAAAATATGGGCTACTAGGGACCTAATTGAAATTCGGCTAGCATTGTTTTGGGTGAAATTGCATGAATTTGTAATTTTATGAAATGAGGACTAAATTGTAAAAATGTGAAACATTAGGGGCAAAAGTGTAAAAGTGCCTTAATGTGAATTTTGGACTAAATTGAATAGAGAGGTAATTAAATAAGTTGATTTTGATTATATATAGATCAAGAAAAGTGAAATTCAGATCTAGATCAAGGAAAACACAAAGTACTCGACTAATCAACCTATTTCGCCGTTTTAGTGTCCGAGGTAAGTTCGTCTGCAAGAAGCATTGTTATAATTATGTTTTTAATGCATTGATATTGTATGAATTGTGAGTACGACACTACAGACACGTTCGATGATGATTCGACAAGTGAGAAATCCCGATGGAACTTTAGGAATAGATTAGGATACGAATGACATGTCATTAGAGGTTATTGTGATTATGTGATCCGGGTGCTCGTCTTATACGTCCTATGGTGGTTGAGTATACTGGCAGGTGTTGTGGTTACTTGACAGCTTGTGTGAGCACCATCGTGTAGTTACGTCTTGACCCACAGCTTGTGTGAGCAGGCCCATTGATAGCTCGAGAGTGATCATGTATTTGATACGAGATTGAGATAGCATTGGCTAAGTATGTGGCACTTTGGTGCGAGTTTCCCGTGTTTCCAGTAGTATTCTAAATTGTTCAACGGGTAAATGAAAGACGTGGTTAAGTATGAGATTGATACGCGATGGTATAGGTATGTACATGAATCGTATAAGTTTTAAATCGAAGAAATTGTGAAGAACACAATAAACATATGATTAAATATGTGAAAAGTCTATAGTTAATATGAATTACATATTGATATGTTCAAATTGTTGAATTGTGTATTTATATTAAGATTGATTTTATTTCATACGATGTTACTAAGCTATAAAGCTTACTTTGTTTATTTTATCGTGTTTTATAGTGATTTCAAAGCTAGCTCAGATTCAGGGATCTTAGAGACTTCGTCACACTATTCTACTGTCACTTTGGTGTTTTTGAGCTTATATTTTGAGTATATGGCATGCATAGGGACTTTGGTCATTTTGGTTATTAATTGTTAATGATTTTGGTCATTTAAAATGACTTGTAAATGTTAAATGTTTTGGTATTGTATATAGCCATGAAAGTTGGATTAACTTAGTTGGTTTGATTGTGTATATATTTGTGCATATGGTTCTTATTATGTGCTTGGTTGATGGTTGTGTGATGCTTTATGGTAATAGGTATTATGAGTATCAAATGGTTGAGGTGTAGATATTGGTATACTTGTGAGATTAGGCTAAATAATGCATATTTGAGTTTGGTCATTTTTTATGTTTGAGTAAGTGAAATTTGGTATGAATTGGATGGCATATTAGGATATTGTGTGTCTTCTATATTGTTGGTATTGAAATGATATAAATGATGCTTGGTTGATGATGATTTAAAGCCCATTTATGCCTTGTTTTAGTTTCATTTGGTTTGGTTTAGGTGTGCACAAGTTTGGGCGGCAAAATGGCTTAGTAAATAGCCTATTTTTGTCCACACGAGTAGAGACACGGGTGTATGACTTAGCCGTGTGTGATACACGGTCATGTACACGGTCATGTACACGGTCGTGTGTCCCCTTGTATTGAAATAGAAACCAAGTCAATATGCTTCGCACAGCCTCACACACGGGTGTATCACTTAGCCATGTGGCATAAGTCAGTATACCCTACAAGTCTGGCACGGCCTAGCACACTGCCCGGCACACGGGCATGTATGGCTATTTTTAGGGCACACGGGCTTGTGTGTTGGCCGTGTGACCTAAATCAGAGAGTTACACAAGGTCAGATACAAGCTGGGAGACGGCCATGTGCTTCCATTTCGAATGTTCACACGGCCTGTGACACGGGCGTGTCTTTGGCTGTGTGAAACACACAGTTGGGCCACACGGACTAGTGTCCCTTATTTTTGAGAAAAATTTTCTAAGTGTTCTAAAAGTTTCCAAAGTTATCAGTGTAGTCTCGAACCACTCCCAATGCATGTTTAGGGCCTCGTAGGCTCGTATAAGGGACAATATGGTTGGTTGTGATTTAATTGTATTTGAATTGATTAATTTGTATGTGAAATGTATGTTTAAATGTGTGATAAGTTCGGTAATGCTCTGTAACCCTACTTTGGCATTGAATACGAGTGAGGTGTGTTACATCGGATATGTGATGGCTCAATGAGCATTCGTGGCACTTAAAGTGCAATTAAATGTGAATACGATAAGCATGCTTTATGTACAAGTTCTGATGTAAATCGATGAATATGAACAGAGATGATGTGCATTAAATCTGTAATTATAAATGTGTAATTGTGGATATTATGGCCTTGTGATCTTTTGAAACCATTGGATATAGTTGGCATGCCATAGGATTGTGAGTACTAACTTATATGTATTGTGTTTTTGGGCATTGAGGCCCTAGGACAGGTTGGAGAGATAAGCGAATGTGAGCTAAGCTCCATTCAATGGGGCATGTTTGGTGTGTTGAAGAGTGTTAGCTTTATGCTTCACTTTTTGGGATATGTTCGATTCTATGAGTCAATTGGTATGTTGGAGATCTGTGTATCCGATCTGTGGTGATACAACCCACTTTTATGTTTCATAGCCTCAAGTGCAAATTATCGTTTAAATGTAATCTTATGTATTGTGTTAATACGATGTGAGATGGATGCATAAACATATGAATAATATGCTAAATGAGTTTCATGAAAATGTTAGTATGTTCTCATGGTAATTGTATATGTAATTATGGTTTGGGTCATTTTCATTTAACTTGTGAATGCATGTGAATATATGAGCTAGACTTATGAGTTAGACTTATGAGTTATTAGTGCACGTATATGTTGTTTAATCTTGATGAATTATTGTTAAATAAATTATATATATAATCGAGTTGAGTGTAATTGCATGTAAGAGTATATGCTAGTTTTATGATTTAATGAAATGTGAATATGTTATTTTGACTTGGTTAGAATATGATTGTGAATGTGTTGTAGTATACTCTTGTTTAACCTTTGGTATTGTGTATACTTTATGGTTATTTCGATATTCACTGAGCTTGTTTAAGCTCACCCATTCTCTTTAACCATTACAGATATTTAGCGTTTGCGATGTGACTGGTGCAAGGATACCAATGAAGTGATCCAAGTTAGGCTTTAGTATTTGCGTAGGTGGTATTAATATTGTTCTTTGAACTGTAGGGATAAGGTAATGTGGTTAAATTTCAATTGATTTTTATTGTGGTCCTCATGATATTTTATGGGTATAGTTTTCTAGAACTTTTGATGGATGTCATAATTAGTTCATGAAGTGCCATAAACTGTATGTATGGTCAATATACATTTAGCATGTGTTAATGATGTTTAGAGCAAGTTTGATTTAAAACTCGTGTAAATCTAAAACGGAAGATGTTTCTTTAATAATAAACTCATTGGTATTATGTATGATGTGAGATGGTAGTGTGGTATCCTGATATTCGGGCTCGACAATGGAGTCAGGCATAAGGTGTTACATCCTTCACATTTGAAATATGCTTATTTAAGTGATGCATCTACTTTGCTTGTGATTATTTAAGCTAAGATAACTAAAGAGTAGGAAGAGAAACTCATTGTGGTGCTGAAACAATTTAAGCTATCAGATGGACAATAGCTGATATCCGTGGTAATAGTCGATCCATGTGCATGCATAAAATCATCCTATAAGATGGAAAAAAATGAATGATTAATGGAAAATGAAGTCTAAACCCCATTATAAAAGATGTGATGAAAAAGGAAATTATTAAGCGGTTAGATGCAAGTATAATTTACCCCATCTTAGATAGTTCATGGGTAAGTGCATTACAGTCGTGGAGAACGAAAACAATGAGTTAATACCAGCCAAAATTGTTACGAGATGGAAAATTTTCATAGATTACAGGAAATTGAACAATGCAACTTGGAAAGACCACTTTACTTTGTCATTCTTGGATCAAATGTTGGATAGACTCGTAGGGCAAGACTATTACTACTTTTTAGATGGATACTCAGGGTACAAGAAAATCATGACAGCATCGAAGGATCAACACAAAACAAGATTCAGGTACATTTTCATTTAGACATATGCCTTTTGGCTTATGTACATGCTACATTTCAAAGATGTATGATGGTAATTTTTATTAACATGGTTGATAAGTTTTTATGGATGATTTTTCAGTGTTCGGAGACACTTACGACGATTACCTAGCCAATCTAGCCAATGTACTGAGATTATGCAAACAAACAAACCTTGTGCTCAACTAGGAAAAATGCCACTTCATGGTATGAAAAGGTATTGTTTTAGGAACCAAATAACGAGACAAGGGATCAAGGTAGATGATTCAAAGGTAAATAATTCAGAAACTCCCACCTCCAACATCTATAAAGGGTGTTAAGAGCTTTTTAGGATAGTCAAATTCTATCGGAGATTCATCAAAGACTTTTCCAAAGTTATTAAACCTTTTTACAAATTATTGGAGAGTGAGTTGATGAAGAATGCTTGAAAGCTTTTAATGAATTGAAGAATTGGTAGGTTTTGGCACCAATTATTGTCACTCCAAATTGGGAATTGGCATTCGAATAAATGTCTGACGCAAGTGACTTTATGGTAGTAATTGTAATGGGCCAGTGAAGGAAAAAAAAGTTTTTCATCCCATCTACTATGTAAGTCATACTCTAATGGGAGCTCAACTGAATTATACAATAACAAAAAAAAGAGTTACTTGCCATTGTTTTTGTTTTTGAAAAGTTTTGATCTTATCTTGTAGGTATCAAGGTGACTATTTTTACGGATCATTCGGCAATTAAATACTTACTTGCCAAAAATGATGCTAAGCTGAGATTGATTTGATGGGTACTTCTACTTTAAGAGTTTGATCTAGAAATTCAAGATGAAAAAGGGGTAGAAAATCAAGTAGCAGATCACTTTTCCAAATTTGAGCTGCAAGAAGGAACTTCTTCTCTTATACCCATTCAAGAAATATTTCTAGAAGAGCACATACTTAAGGTAAATCACTTAAATCTCCGTGAATCACCCTTTGGTTTGCTAATTTTGCTAACTATGCTTTTGATTTGATGCCGCTTGAAAAGACATTTCGGCAAAGGAAAAAGTTTCTCCATGATGTGAAGTACTATTTTTGGGAGAAGTCATACTTGTTCAAACAATGCAGAGATCAAATGATTAGGAGATGCGTGGCAAAAAATGAGTTACATGAAATTTTATATCATTTTCATATAGCTCCAAGTGGATGACACTTTGGAGGATCACGTACCATGGCCAAAGCATTACAAGCAGGATTCTTTTGGCCAACTTTGTTCAAAGATACATATGCCTACGTTAAAAATTGTAATTGATGCCAGAGGAGTGGAAACATAACCAATAGAAATGAGATGCCACAAATAAACATCATTGAGGAAGAATAATTTGGCATTTTTGATATTGACTTTCTTGGTTTTTTTCTCCTTCTTTTGGTCACAGGTACATTCTAGTAGTAGTAAGTTACATATCTAAGTGGATTGAAGCCTAGGCATATTTGAAAAACGATGCCAAGGTAGTAATGAAGTTTTCTAGAAACATGTGTTCACAAGGTTTGGAACTCCTAGGGCTATCATCAGTGATGAGGGGTCCCATTTTATGAACAAATGGTTGAAATGGTTGCTCGATAAATATGGAATGAAACACAAGATTGTCACAGCTTACTATCCACAAACAAATGGGCAAGCTGAATTGGTGAATAAAGAGATAAAAGGTATACTCGAAAGGTTGTTTGTCCAAACAAACGAGACTGGTCCAAAATACTGGATGATGCTTTATAGGCCTATAGGACAACATATAAAACACCCTTAGGGATGTTTCCCTATTGATTTGTTTTTGGGAAAGCCTATCATTTGCCATTGGAGTTAGAACATAAAGCTTACTAGGCTTTCAAGCACTTCAATTTGGATCACAAGCTTGCTAAAGAGAAATAGATGCTTCAACTTAATGAGTTAGAAGAATTATGAATGTTCTCATATGAAAATGTCAACATGTTCAAGGAGAGATTGAAAATATGGCATGACAAGCACATCTGATTTCGAGAATTTGAAGCAAGTCAACAAATTTTGTTGTTCAATTCTAGATTAAAGTCCTTTCCAAGTAAGTTAAAATCTTGTTTGTCCAGTACAATCCATTCACTATTCATCAAGTCTTCCCGTACAGGGTCGTTGAGCTTCACAGTAAGAAAGGTAATTTCAAAGTTAACGTTCAACACTTGAAACATTATTAGGGTGATAAAATCGAGTGAAATAAAGCCTCGCTCATTTTATCATATTCTTAATTTTTCATTCTTACTTTCAAATAAATGACTTAGGTTATATTTTCTAGACTATTATGTTAAAATAAATTATGTCTAGAAGATGGGAATTTAAGCTGGACTGCTTGTGACCCCTTTAACCCTTCCTGAAAATTAATTTTAACATAATTTTGCAAGGAAATATCTTCTAAGCGGCAAAAAAAATTTAAATTTGTTGAATAAAAGGTCAATTTTGATTTGTTAGTTTCCTATTATTTTTTCAAATTATTTTTAAGTAAAGGTAATTAATTGAATTTTTAATAATAAGTTGTGTTTTCGTAAATATTTTAAATAGATAAAATTAAAGTTTTTATTTTTATTTTTATTTTTAATAAATAAGATAATAACAAATAATATATTAATATATTATATATTATATATTAATTGTCATTAACTTTGTATAGCATTAGGAGTACTAATATTTTGTTATTATTTCGCTTTAGAATTTGAGTTCAACAACCTCCTACTTGCACTTTAAATACCACTACATTTATTCCCTTCCTATACATTCTCTCCACCGACGACCTCTCTTCCATAAAACCCTACTATCGTCAGCCTCCTTACTCCTCTCTACCACCGCATATCATCTTCCCTAACCCCCCAAAACTATCGACACCCCTAGTCACTAGCAACAATAGTCGCACATCCTTAGTTGCCAGCAACAGCAACCGCGTGTCCCTAGCTACAACCAGCAATAGTTTTAAGTCCCTACTCTCATCACACTCTCCAGCACCTTTCACCCTTGATGCACCTTACCACGCCCTTCAAGCCACCATTCGACTATCTACCAGTAGCCACCAAAAGTTGTCAACCTCCCAAACCCACCAACAAAGCCAACGTTAGTCAAACCCCCAACCTAACCTGACGCCATTAATTTCACCTTCAGTTTATTTTTGAGTTCTTATATATTGCAAAAAATTTCAAGTTAATTTGATTATTTAACTTTTTGATTTTACACAAATTGTTGATTTTAAATTCTAATTGAATTTTTGGAAAAGTATTACTTGTTTCCATCTTTTGTGGTGTTCAGGTTGAATCATGCCTCGTAAAAGAACTTGAGCACCTGTCCAAATTGAAGAATCACAAGACAAGTTCCATTCTGAAGAAGGTAAGGCAATAAATGGGAGCATATTTAAGAAGCAAGAAATTCCTCCGAAGAAAGGTTTTACTTAGGGAAAAAGTAACTACATTGATTTCATGGTGAGCATTCAAAAAGTTGTTGTAACACCCCTAACCCTAATCGGTCACTGGAACAAGGTTATAAAGTATTACCAAAGTTTACAAATCAAATGGACAGAAAATTCAAAAATTTCATATCATGCAGTATTCATGTCCAAAACTAAACAAAACCATACATACTGTCCCTTGTATGAGCCCTTGAGGCTCAAAAAACGCAGTAGAAACAAATCGGGACTAAATCAAAAACTCAAAAAATATTTCGAAAACATTTAAAATTTTCAAAGCTGCGGGGGTTGCATGGTTGTGTGGCCAAGCCATGTGACTCACACGGCCAATAGACACGCCCATGTCTTAGGCTGTGTGGACATTCAAAATAGGGACACGCGACCATGTCCCAGCCCATGCCTGTGCTCGTGTAACTCACTAACTTGTGCCACATAGCCAAGCCACACACCCATGTGCTAGGCCATGTGAGCATACTGACTTGCACTCTTTAAAAGAAACAGGGGACTCACAGCTGTGTCACCTGCCGTGTGTCACACTTGGCTGAGGCACACGCCCGTGTCTCTGCCCTTGTGGACTCAATAGGTAAACTCTTACTAGACACTAAATTCATGTACACATATGAATAGGTTGATCCGGGATCAATCAAAGCAGTTACATCAGTATCATAGAGAGAAAAAGTATTGATAATAACATCTAACGCAGAAGCATCCTCACGTGTGCCAATAGGTTGATCCGGGATCAATCCGCTCGTGCCTCAGATCTCACAGTAGAGTCTTTTGTCACATCACGGCTACCACTCACATTTTTGGGATTATAAGGTGGTCTACCTCTCGCAGTTGTCTTGCTCGGCCTTGAAGTCTGAACTTTCTCTTTCTCAGATTTCTCAGGGCACTCTCTAAGATAGTGGTCAAATGAAACATATCTAAAACACGATTAGTTCTTCATTCGATACTCACCATAATGTGGCCTATTATAGTGCTTGCACACGGGTTTGGTGTTTATAACACTACCCACAGTCCCTACAGATGTGTGACAACCCGAATTAGGGCCTAATCGGAATAGTGGTTTCGTGACCACAAATCCGAGATAGAAATAATTGTTTTATAATTATTTTGGGGTTTATGATATGATTGCATGATTGTGTGAAAATTTCGTGATGAAATTCTATGCCTAAAGTGCTTAAATTGAAAGTAGGGACTAAATCGAATAAGTTGCAAAATTTGCATCCCGAAGTTTTAGTATGAAATTGTTTTGGAATATTAATTAGGAGGTCTTAAATAGCAATTTGACCAATTTTAAGTTCATGGACAAAATTAGGACATGGAAGGAATTTTGAAAGTTTAGTAAGGAGGGCATTTTGGTCATTTGGATATTAAATGAAATAAAATGGGAAAAATAACACAAAATTGGTCATCATCCTCCTTAGTTGCTGCCGAATTCTCCTCTCTCCATAGCTAGGGTTTCTTCAATTTTCAAGCTCCATAGTAAGTGATTCCAAGCCCGCTTTTAATGTTCTTTACGTTTTTGGAATCCGGAAGCTCGATTAAGCTTATGCTAGTAATAATTTAACCTAGGGTTCATATTTGGAAAAATACCCATAGGTGAAATTTGTGTATTTTGATGTTTTATGATAGAATATGAGGTTTTAAATTATGTTAAATAACTTGTGCTACTCGGTTTTAAGTGAAAACGAGTAAAAGCAGATAATCGGTAAAAATACCTATTGTTCATAACTATATGATAGAGTGAGAATTTGATGTGGTTGTAGAAGAGAAAATGTTCAGCATATCATAAAACATAAGAATAAGGGCTGAAATTAATTCCGAGCCTAGGGGCAAAAATGTAATTTTGTAAAAGTTAGGGGCAAAATGTAATTTTTCCATGATGTGATTTTTGGATTGAAATAAATAGTATGAGTATTAAATGAGCTAAATGTGTTATTATAGATCAAGAAAGACGCGAATTGATCTCGAGCAGGGAAGGAAAAAGTTTGGACTAAATTGCAAAATTTCCACATTTTGCACCAAGGTAAGTTTGTATGTAAATATTACAATAATTTCATGTACATTCTTATATTTCAGCCTATTATATGTATATACTAGCTGATGTTGAAGTATAAATCGACTATTGGAAGAATGGAAATAAATAATAGAGAGAGATCCGGTTGAACATTGGAAAAATCGAATAAAATAGATGGAGCGTAGCTAGGTCACATGTATGATGCCGAGTGCACATCATGTGTACAAGAAAGCTACGAGACACCTGTAGTAGCTAGGTCACATGTGTGATACGAGATGTATCCCATGTAGACAAGAGAGCTACGTGAATGATAAATGTAGCTAGGTCGCATGCGTGATTCCAAGTGAAGGACACCATGTAGACAAGAGAGCTACGTGAAAGATAAATGTAGCTGGGTCGCATGCGTGATTCCAAGTGACGGACACCATGTAGACAAGAGAGCTACGAGACAAATCGGCTAGGTCGCATGAGTGGTACTAAGTGTTCACCATGTGTACAAGAGAGCCGAACTAAACGAAGTATGATGGTGGGGCTGTGTGCTGAAACCATTAAATATCGAGGATTGATCCGAATTGTTCAACGGGATGGTTTTGTGGTGACATTGTGGTTTGGACCTACACTTATGGTGAATGAAATATGGTGAAAATGATTTGTGGTATATACAAATATAAGATAAAATGAGGTTAGCATAAAGAATTTGTGAAAGAGTGAAATTAGCATTAAAACTGTTTTTAGATGGTAGCAGTGACGTGATTTTGAAAAATCACCAAAAATAGGAGGAATATAATTAGAGATTGAATGAGATGTGAAATTAAATTTTAATGAGTCTACTTTCATATAAAAGAAACAGAGCAAGCAAAGGAATTCTATATTTTGAGATATTTACAATTGTATGTGACTTGCTCAGGATGAATACTTGATCCCTGTTCCAACTTTGAAAAATCATTAAAATTGTACAAAGCAAATTAAGAAATATAGTTTACATGCTTAAATTCCTTATTGAGACTATTTTAAATGAAACAGACTTCAGGGTTGTTTGAATTGTGTACTGAGAGAAATTAAATTTGTAGTGAACAGAGGTCAGATCAGTCGAGCTGTGTAACAGGGAAAACTTTAACTAATAAACTGTACTAATCGGCTGAACCAAAAATTATAGAAAAAAATTAGCAAAAAGATTTATGAGTCTAGATTCAGGGAAATTTTACGGATTTGAATTTCGAGTTTGGTAACTCGAGTTATGATTTATTTAGTGAATATGACGCAGCAGAGACAGCTTAATCAAAGTGGAATGAATAGTGAAGTTAAAGTAGATGTACTTGAATTGTTGTGTAAACATGTTAGATTTTTTTAGTATTTACATACTTACTTACTAAGCTATAAGCTTACTTTGTTTCTCTCTTTTGTCTTATAGTGTTCTCCGGCTTGCTCGGGAGTTAAGGATCGTGAAGATCTATCCGCACTATCCTACTTTAGGGTATTTGAACTAAACGTTTTGAATTATGGCATGTATAGTAGGCTTAATTATTTTGTTACGTGTCATATTTGTCTAGGTTTAAAATATTAGTTACAAGATTTCGACCAGCTAATTTGTACAAGCCATTAAAGTTGGCTAATATTGTTCAAGACATATTTATATTTCGATTATGTTTAATGGTAGGTATTATGTTCGGTAATACCTTGTATCTGTTCGGACGACGATAACGGGTAAGGGTGTTACATTTAGTGGTATCGAGCTATGGTTTAGTCGGTTCTCGGACTAATAAAGTGTGTGTAAAAGTCTAGCTATACATGCCATAAAAATATTGTGATAGTGTGGTGACTCGATTATTCTAAACTGTGTTTTGTTTTAATATAGTAATGGATCCTGAAGGAACTGCTACGGTGATGATCTTTGCTAGTAATGCGCCGGCCCCGCACAAGGGACCGCTACTGTGGAAAGTAGACCGAGACATTGAGACAAGGAGATGAGGCTCGGGATGCCTTTCTCCAAATGATGAACAATTGGTATACTGAGTTTATTCGAGCAAATCCAAATGCTCAACCTCCTCCACCCTCCTATACCTCGGACGATTCTCAGGCTGCTCAAGGTCTATTTGGTAAGAATGAACAAGCCTCCGGTTGACAAGATTCGAAAACAAGGGCTGAAGAGTTTAGAGCAAAGGTCGATGATGATCCCGAGAAAGCGGAATTCGGCTTGAAAATTCTACCCGTGTATTTGATGAGCTCTCATGTACACCCGAGGAATGCTTAAAGTGTCTTGATCACTTTTGAGAGATTCGACTTACCACCGGTGGAAGACTTTGGTTGCAGTGGTGCCAAAAGAAAAGTTACTTGGGATTTCTTCCAGAAGAATTTAGAAAGAAATACATAAGTCAGCGATTCATTGATCAAAAACGGAAGGAGTTCCTTGAATTGAAGCAGGGAAAATGTCTCATGGCGAGTATGAACGCGAATTTGTAAGACTCAGCAAGTATGCCCAGGAATGTGTGTCCACCGAGGCCATTATGTGTAGAAGATTTGAAGATGGGCTGAATGAGGACATTAAAGTGCTTGTAGGAATTTTGGAGTTGAAAGAATTTGTAGTATTGGTTGATCGAGCTCTTAAAGTCAAGAATTGAACAAAGAAAGAAGAAAAGTCGCTATTGAGGCCCGAGATGTCGAAAAAAAGACAGATAAGCAAGCCATTTCAATCTCAACCAAAGAGGTCCAAAGAGACAAACCCTCGAATGACAGTTTCAATTGGGGATTCACACAGAGATCGTGGTAGAGCATATTCGGGGTCTAAAGCTCAAGCTACTTCGGTGGCAAGTGTGGGTAATGTGCGACCTAGAAAGCCCGAGTGTCAGCAATGTGGCAGGCAACATTATGGTGAGTGTTGGGGGACCGAGCGAGCTTGTTTCAGGTGCGGTTCTCGCGAGCATTTTATTAGAGATTGTCCGGAGAAAGTTAAAGAAGAAAGATTTCAGAGTGCTAGACAGAATACCACCGCTAGTAGAGGTAGACCACCGAGAAATACTGGAGGTGGGACTAGTAGTAAAACTGTGATGAAAGATTTAACGGCAAGATCAGAAGCTAGAGCACCTGCTAGAGCTTATGCTATACGTGCCCGAGAAGATGCATCATCTCCCGATGTTATTACTGGTACATTTTCTCTCTATGATACTATTGTTATTGCATTGATTGATCCCGGGTCCACTCATTCCTATATTTGCATGAATTTAGTATCCAATAAAAAGTTGCCTGTTGAATTTACTGAGTTTACGATTAAAGTGTCGAACCCCTTAGGCCAATATGTGCTAGTTGACAAGGTTTGCAAGAATTGCCCATTAATGATTCAAGGTCACTGTTTTCCGGCCAACTTGATGTTGTTACCATTTGGTGAGTTTGACGTTATCTTGGGAATGGACCGGTTAACATTGTATGATGCTAAGGTAGATTGTAAACAAAAGACACTAGAGTTGAAATGTGAAAATGGAGAAATTCGTGGGTTGAAACAGATGAATCAAATAAATTGCCTATGGTGATTTCGCACATGTCCGCACGTAAATACATGAGAAAAGGGTGTGAAGCTTATCCGCTTATGTAATGAATATTGAGTTGCCCCAACTGAAATTTGAATCGGCCGATAGTCTGTGAGTTTCGGATGTATTTCGGAGGAATTGCCCGGGTTGCCTCCGAATAGAGAGATAGATTTTGCTATTGATTTGTTGCCGCATCGCACCGATCTCGATTGCTCCATATAGAATGGCTCAATGAATTAAAAGAATTGAAGGCTCGATTCCAGGAGTTAACGACAAGGGATTTGTGAGACCGAGTTTCTCTCCCTGGGTGCTCTGTATTATTCGTAAGAAGAAGGATGGTTCAATGAGACTTTGCATTGATTACCGTCGACAATAAGGTGACTATAAAGAACAAGTACCCATTGCCGAGGATTGATGATTTATTCGATCGCTTAAAGGGGCCACAGTGTTTTCAAAGATTGATTTGAGGTCCGGTTACTACCAAATGAGAGTTAAGGAGTCGATGTCTTGAAAGCGCCTTTAGGACAAGGTATGGACATTATGAGTTTCTTGTGATGCCTTTCGCTTAACAAATGCTCCACTATATTTATGGACTTAATGAATCGGATCTTCCGCCATATTTGGATAAGTTTGTAGTAGTGTTTATAGATGACATTTTAATTTATTCTCGAGATGAGTCTGAACATGCCGAACACTTGAGAACTATATTGCAAATCTTGAGAGAAAAGAAACTGCTTGCCAAGTTTAGTAAAAGTGAGTTCGGCTTCGTGAAGTCGGATTTTGGGGCATATAGTCTCGGTGATGGTATTCGGTGGATCCAAGTAAGATTTCTGCGATCGTCGATTGGAAACCGCCAAGAATGTATCCGAGGTTAGAAGCTTTGTAGGCTTAGCCGGTATTATAGACGTTTTGTTGAAGGATTTTCGATGATTGCCTCTCCTATGATAAGTTGTTGCAAAAGAATGTTAAATTTGAATGGACTGATAAATGTCAACAAAGTTTTGAAAAATTGAAAGCACGATTGATGAAGCACCAATTTTAGTACAGACCGAGTCGAGAAAGGAGTTCGTAATTTATAGTGATGCATCATTGATGTGCCTTGGATGTGTGTTGATGCAAGAGGGTAAAGTGGTAGCTTATGCTTGAGACGCTTAAAACCGCATGAGAAGAACTATCCTACACATGATTTGGAACCGTCACCGTCGTTTTTGCCTTGAAGATTTGGCGACATTATTTGTACGGTGAAAAATGCCGAATTTTTACCGATCACAAAAGTTTGAAGTACTTGATGAATCAAAAGGATCCGAATCTGCGACAATGAAGATGGCTTGAATTATTAAAGGATTATGATCTAGTGATTGATTATCATCCAGAAAAGCAAATGTAGTTCTTGACGCCTTGAGCGTAAAATTTCTTTTTACTTTGAGAGCCATGAACACGGGTTAGCATTGTCGATGATGGGTCAATCTTAGCGAAATGAGAGCTAAACCGTTATTTCTCCGATTAATTTGTGATGCTCAAAAGAATGATAGTGAGTTGCGGATCAAGAGAACTCAATGCGAATCGAGTTACGACTCGATTTTCGAGTTGGACCAGATGATTGTTTGATGTTTCGAGACAGGATATGTGTGCCGAAAAACGATAAATTGATTCGTAAAATATTACATGAGGCGCACAATGGTCATTTATCGGTTCATCCCGGTAGCACAAAAATGTATAATGATTTAAAGAAGTCAGATTGGTGGCGGTATGAAAAGGGACATTTCGAATTTGTAACCAAGTGTTTGATCATCAACAAGTAAAAGTGAACATCAAGTGCCTTCGTGATTACTTCAACCAAGAATGGTGCCCGAGTGGAAATGGGACAAGATTACCATGGATTTTGTAACCGGTTTGCCTTTAACTCCTAAAAGAAGGATCTTTGTTTAGGTAGTGGTTGATAGATTAACAAAGTCAGCCCACTTTATACCAAGACGTACTGATTACTCACTTGATAAATTAGCCAATTATATGTTGCTGAAATTGTGAAGTTGCACGGAGTACCTATGTCTATAATATCGATAGAGATCCAAGATTTACCTCGAGATTTTGGAAAAAGTTACAAGAAGCTTTGGGTACAAAATTGAACTTTAGTACCGCATTTCATCCACAAACAGATGGTCAAACGAAAAGAGTAATCCGGTACTCAAGATATGCTTAGATCTTTGTGTTTTAGAATTTGGAGGTAGTTGGGAGAAATATCTATCTTTGATTGAGTTTGCCTACAATAACAGCTTATCAATCAAGTATACAAATGGCACCGTCTGAAGCCTTGTATGGTCGTAAGTGTCGGACTCCTTTATATTGGACCGAGCTTAGTGAGAAATGATTCATGGAGTTGATCTAGTTAAAGAAACCAAGAGAAAATAAAAGTAATTCGGGATTGCTTGAAAGTCGCTTCAGATCGACAAAAGTCATATGCGATTTAAAAGAAAAGAGATTGAATTTCGTGGGTGATAAAGTGTTCTTGAAGGTGTCACCATGGAAAAAGATTCTGAGATTTAGTCGAAAAGGCAAGTTGAGTCCGCGTTTTATTGGGCCGTACGAGATTACTGAGAGAATTGGACCAATGGCATATCGGTTGGCCTTACCGGCAGAGTTAGAAAGAATTCATAACGTGTTTCATGTATCAATGTTGCGACGTTATCGTTCTGATCCTTCACATGTGATTTCTCCAACAGAAATTGAGATTCGATCGGATATGACCTATGAGGAGGAACCAATAAAGATTTTGGCTCGAGAGGTTAAACAGTTAAGAAATAAAAGTATAGCTTTAGTGAAAGTATTGTGGCACGACATGGGATAGAAGAGGCTACGTGGGAACCTGAAGAAGCTATGAGGAAACAAGACCCAAACCTCTTTCTGGGTAAGATTTTCTGGGACGAAAATCTCAAAAGGGGGAGAATTGTGACAACCCTAATTAGGGCCTAATCGGAATAGTGGTTTCGTGACCACAAATCTGAGATAGAAATAATTGTTTTATAATTATTTTGGGGTTTATGATATGATTGCATGATTGTGTGAAAATTTCGTGATGAAATTCTATGCCTAAAGTGCTTAAATTGAAAGTAGGGACTAAATCGAATAAGTTGCAAAAATTTGCATCCCGAAGTTTTAGTATGAAATTGTTTTGGAATATTAATTAGGAGGTCTTAAATAGCAATTTGACCAATTTTAAGTTCATGGACAAAATTAGGACATGGAAGGAATTTTTGAAAGTTTAGTAAGGAGGGCATTTTGGTCATTTGGATATTAAATGAAATAAAATGGGAAAAATAACACAAAATTGGTCATCATCCTCCTTAGTTGCTGCGAATTCTCCTCTCTCCATAGCTAGGGTTTCTTCAATTTTCAAGCTCCATAGTAAGTGATTCCAAGCCCGCTTTTAATGTTCTTTACGTTTTGGAATCCGGAAGCTCGATTAAGCTTATGCTAGTAATAATTTAACCTAGGGTTCATATTTGGAAAAATACCCATAGGTGAAATTTGTGTATTTTGATGTTTTATGATAGAATATGAGGTTTTAAATTATGTTAAATAACTTGTGCTACTCGGTTTTAAGTGAAAACGAGTAAAACAAGATAATCCAGAAAAATACCTATTGTTCATAACTATATGATAGAGTGAGAATTTGATGTGGTTGTAGAAGAGAAAATGTTCAGCATATCATAAAACATAAGAATAAGGGCTGAAATTAATTCCGAGCCTAGGGGCAAAAATGTAATTTTGTAAAGTTAGGGGCAAAATGTAATTTTTCCATGATGTGATTTTTGGATTGAAATAAATAGTATGAGTATTAAATGAGCTAAATGTGTTATTATAGATCAAGAAAGAGGCGGAATTGATCTCGAACAGGGGAAGGAAAAGTTTTGGACTAAATTGCAAAATTTCCACATTTTGCACCAAGGTAAGTTTGTATGTAAATATTACAATAATTTCATGTACATTCTTATATTTCAGCCTATTATATGTATATACTAGCTGATGTTGAAGTATAAATCGACTATTGGAAGAATGGAAATAAATAATAGAGAGAGAGATCCGGTTGAACATTCGAAAAATCGAATAAAATAGATGGAGCGTAGCTAGGTCACATGTATGATGCCGAGTGCACATCATGTGTACAAGAAAGCTACGAGACACCCAGTAGTAGCTAGGTCACATGTGTGATACGAGATGTATCCCATGTAGACAAGAGAGCTACGTGAATGATAAATGTAGCTAGGTCGCATGCGTGATTCCAAGTGAAGGACACCATGTAGACAAGAGAGCTACGTGAAAGATAAATGTAGCTGGGTGCATGCGTGATTCCAAGTGACGGACACCATGTAGACAAGAGAGCTACGAGACAAATCGGCTAGGTCGCATGAGTGGTACTAAGTGTTCACCATGTGTACAAGAGAGCCGAACTAAACGAAGTATGATGGTGGGGCGTGTCTTTGAAACCATTAAATATCGAGGATTGATCCGAATTGTTCAACGGGATGGTTTTGTGGTGACATTGTGGTTTGGACCTACACTTATGGTGAATGAAATATGGTGAAAATGATTTGTGGTATATACAAATATAAGATAAAATGAGGTTAGCATAAAGAATTTGTGAAAGAGTGAAATTAGCATTAAAACTGTTTTTAGATGGTAGCAGTGACGTGATTTTGAAAAATCACCAAAAATAGGAGGAATATAATTAGAGGTTGAATGAGATGTGAAATTAAAGTTTAATGAGTCTACTTTCATATAAAAGAAACAGAGCAAGCAAAGGAATTCTATATTTTGAGATATTTACAATTGTATGTGACTTGCTCAGGATGAATACGTGATCCCCTGTTCCAAATTTGAAAAATCATTAAAAATTGTACAAAGCAAATTAAGAAATATAGTTTACATGCCTAAATTCCTTATTGAGACTATTTTTAAATGAAACAGACTTCAGGGTTGTTTGAATTGTGTACTGAGAGAAATTAAATTTGTAGTGAACAGAGGTCAGATCAGTCGAGCTGTGTAACAGGGGAAACTTTAACTAATAAACTGTACTAATCGGCTGAACCAAAAATTATAGAAAAAAATTAGCAAAAAGCTTTATGAGTCTAGATTCAGGGAAATTTTATGGATTTGAATTTCGAGTTTGGTAACTCGAGTTATGATTTATTTAGTGAATATGACGCAGCAGAGAAGCTTAATCAAAGTGGAATGAATAGTGAAGTTAAAGTAGATGTACTTGAATTGTTGTGTAAACATGTTAGATTTTTTTTTAGTATTTACATACTTACTTACTAAGCTATAAGCTTACTTTGTTTCTCTCTTTTGTCTTATAGTGTTCTCCGGCTTGCTCAGGAGTTAAGGATCGTGAAGATCTATCCGCACTATCCTACTTTAGGGTATTTGAACTAAACGTTTTGAATTATGGCATGTATAGTAGGCTTAATTATTTTGTTACGTGTCATATTTGTCTAGGTTTAAAATATTAGTTACAGTACTCGACCAGCTAATTTGTACAAGCCATTAAAGTTGGCTAATATTGTTCAAGACATATTTATATTTCGATTATGTTTAATGGTAGGTATTATGTTCTGGTAATACCTTGTATCCTGTTCCGGCGACGGTAACGGGTAAGGGGTGTTACAAGATGTAACCTGAGTTTAGAACTGGAGCGTCTGTATCTCTGTCTCTATTAGAATGTCCCACAAAAAGAGTAGAACGGTAGTGATGTTCTTTAGATTTCTTCGATGCTAACTGGTATGATTTTCCCGTTAATCTTTTTCTCGAATCTTTGGCTTCAATCTCAACGTATCTTCTCTATTTACTCAGCTCTTTAGCTTTATGTGCCCAATTAAAAAGTACAACAAATTCTTTCAACTCAAGGATCCCAACTAATAACTTTATATCTTCTTTTAATCCATCCTCAAACTGTTTACAATCGTAATCTCAGTCGGAATACACTCTCGAGTATATTTACTCAAATGAATAAATTGTCGCTTGTATTCTGATATGGCCATGTGACCTTATTTGAGTTCTAGGAATTCTTTACATTTCGGATCCATAAACCTCTGACTGATGAATTTGTTACGGAACTTGGTTTGAAAGAACTCCCAAGTGATACGCTCTCTTGGCACTACAGAAGTCAATGTATTACACCAATGGTAAGTCAAATCTTTTAGTAGAGATACTGCACACTTCACACATTCAGTCGGTGAATAGGATAACTCGTCAAAAACCCTAATGGTATTCTCTAACCAGAATTCAGCTCTCTCAGGATCATCCTCAGCAATGGCTCAAAATTCTTTAGCCCCGTACTTACGGATCTTATCAATAAGAGGCTCATTAACTCAGATAGGTTCTATACCTTGAAGAATAATGAGAACCGTTTAGGGAACAGGAGGGGTGGAGGTTGTTGAGCAACTAGGTTTGTTCATACAAACTTGACGAACCATTTATTGATCATCTAGAAAAGGATTTCTTAGCCTCTCCTCTCTGGCCTTCAGATACGGGCCTTGCACCACTCAAAGCTACTCTGTGAACGAAGGCTTGAGCATTACTCACTTCTTCATGGAAATTAGCTCAGTTAGATGTATATGAATGCATGTTTCAAAACAGTCAGGAGATATGACACTATAATAGGTTATATAATGGTATATACAGCTAGACTCGTACACGCTACATTAGTCTGAGAATCGACTAAACCGTAGCTCTGATACCAATAAATGTAACACCCCTAACCCAAATCTATCGCCGAAACAGGGTTACAGAGCATTACCAAGATTTACAAATCAAACGGACAGAAAATTCAAACATTTCATATCATACAGTATTTATGTTAGAAACCAAGAAAAATCATACATACTGTCCCTTATATGATCCATTGAGGCTCAAAATACGCATTAGAAACAAATAAGGAGTAAATCGAAAACTCATAAAATCTTTCGAGAACATTTACAATTTTTGAAGCTGCATTGGTCACACAGCCGTGTGACTCACACTGCCAAGAGACACGCCCGTGTCTTAGGCCATGTCCCAGCCCATGTTCGTGCTCGTGTAACTCACTAACTTGTGCCACACGGCTAAGCCACATGCCCGTGTCTCAAGTCGTGTAATATTCTGATTTTGGGCCTAGTTGGAACAGTGGTTTCGAGACCACAAATCTGAGGTTGTAAAATTATTTTAATATTATTTTTAGTTTTTATAGCATGCGAATATGTATGTGTAAAAATTTTGTGAGCTAATTTTATCGTTTAATAGCTCAATTTGAGAAAAATGACTTAATCGCGAAAAATGCGAAAGTTGCATTCTATTAGCTAAAAGTGTTAAATAGCTCTAGAACTTAAAAGTTGAGGTCCTTAATGAGTAATTAGGCCATTATATATGTGTATGGCTATACATGAAGAGTAATAAATGAAAAATCTAAATGTCAAAAATTGAGTAAGGTTGGTATTTAATGACATTAGCTAAAGGAATAAAAAAATAAAATCAAAGGGTCATCTTTCTTCTACATCCTTTCCACCAAAAATTTAAGTGAAAAACCCCCATGGGAGCTTGAAAATTTTTAGCATAATAAACCCCTAATGTAAGTCATTTTTATGGTTATTTTTGTTGATTTTTGTGTTTTTGGAACCCTTATAGCTTAATCTAGCTAATGAGGGGACTATTTTGCACTATGGTTGAAAGTTTAGGGTTTTTCCATGAGAGCATTAATGTTGTTTACTGAATTTTTATGGAATAAAATGAATCTCGGTTGTTAAATAAACAACTTTTGTTAAGTGATTTTCATGAAAACACCTAAAGATGACCTTTTTGTAAAAGTTGTAAAATAAGTGGTACATATGTAGAATAACTAAAATTGTAAGCTTTTATAAGTTTAATAAAGGTTCGGCTAGGCTTGGGTAGTGAGGAAATTTAATGAAAATCATTTTAAGATCCTAGGGGCTAAATTGTAATTATGTGGAAATTTTAGGGGCAAAATTTTAATTTTGCCAAAATATGATTTATGAGCTGTTTTGAATAATGTGATAATTAAATAAGTGGAATTTGCTATTATAGATCAAGAAAAACGGAGTTCGGGCCTAGACCAGGGAAAGAGCAAGATCTTGGACTAAATCGAACTAGTTGTCCATATTTTGTGCTGAGGTAAGTTTGTGTGTGATTGATACAACTTTTTATTATAAATTTAACATTTAATGTTATATGAATTGTATAATTGTCTACTTGAATATTATTGATGTTGTTCGATAAAGGTTCAAGGTGATAAAAGCCGGTTGAACCTTAGGAATATTTAGGGTACAAGTAGTATGACATGTGGGTTGATGAGATCCCGTATAAGACCATATCTAGGATATGGCATCAGCATCAGTATGAGTTATCATGTAAGACCATATTCCGGATATGACGTTGATACGATATTTCGTGTAAGACCACGTCTGGGACATGGCGTCAAAATGAGAATTCGTATAAGATCATATTTGGGACATGGCATTGGCATCTTATTGTGTATGGTAATTCTGAGTATCCTTAGTATTCCAAGTGGTTCAATGGGTAGCCCGAGGATGTGTCCAAGTAATGACGATGTATAATCATATTGAAAGGGTATAGGTATGTACGCCAAGCTTGTAGTTATTGAGATTGTGAAATGATAAGGCTTCGGTAAGATGAGAATGATGGCATTACGATCTTAACGTTCTATTGAACCTTATGTAACTTGAATGAGATAGGATATGACTACCATGATTGTTGAAAACATGATGATTTAAGTTTGTTATGTATGTGTATGAAAATGCATATTTTTATTGCTTATTAATTACACACAAGCTTACTAAGCTTTATGCCTACCCTCTCTCCTTTCCATTTCCTTTTAGTATCGCCAGGTTAGCTCGGGGATCAAGGGATGTCAGAGGCTCGTTCACACTATTGATTGGATCTTTTTAGTATAGTTAGTCTCGACATTTTGAATATGGCATGTATAGGGACTTGGTCTTTTTGTTCTATGTCATATTGGTCTAGCCAAATGTGTTGGCTTATAATGACAGTTGAATCATTTTGTGTATGGCCATGAGATATGGCTCATGATGATTGTTGAGTTGTAAACCTATTCATCTATGTATGTATGTGCCAATTCCATTATGATGTGGCCTATGGATATTGATGAATGTCATAAATGTGTATAAGTTGGTATGAAAATGCATGCATGCAAGCCTAAGAAATATTGCTTATTGGTGTATGAATGTTGGTAAGATATGGATTGCCATAATAGGGTGGCCGTGTGTGATACCCGGCTTTCCCTATAGACGTGTGGTCTGGCCGTGTGTCGCCTGCACCCTAATTAATGCAAAACAGAATGCTCACTAGTAAACACACGGGCAGAGACACGACTGTGTGTCTCGGCCATGTGAGGGGCACAGTTTTGGAACATGGGTGTATGCCCAGGCCATGTGAAGTCTGCACCTGATTTTGGAATTTAATTTGCCACACGGCTTAAGGACACGAGCGTGTGCCTTGGCCATGTGACCTTATTTGGTTAATGACATCATAGTCAGAGAGTTACACGGTTTGAGGACAAGAGTGTGTCCCAAGCCACACGGGCGTGTGACTCTCCAACACATGAAAATTTTTTAAGTGTTATAAAAGTTCTAGAAGTTTCCAATTTAGTCCTAAAACCTTTCCAATGCATGACTTGGGCCTTATAGGCCTGTATAAGGGATGTGGTGTATATGTTTGTAGGCCCGTATGGTCTGGTACTGTGTGTTTGTTTACATTTACATTTGGTAACGCCTTGTACCCTATTTCAACGTCGAATATGGGTAAAAGGTGTTACAAGCTGTGTAAGCATACGGACTTGCACATTTAAAAGATACAGGGGATGTAACGCCCCAAAAATGTAGGTGCTGATTTTTTGTGTTATGTGTAACACAAGTGCATGCTTGTTTCGATGGTTAAGTGTCCTGGGAAGGGCCTAAGAAGTCTCAAGTTCAAGCCTGGGCAATTGTAAACTTTGTTTTTAAGAATAACCCTTGCCTGTAGTTAGTAGTCTTTTAATTTGTTGTGGGTAAAATTTATCACAAGGAGGTTGCTAGTCTAGTGGTAAATGGCATATGGGTGTTCCTTAGGGGTCTAAGGTTCAAGCATTGGCAGTGTAGAAGGAGCTTATTATTTTTGCTACAGGTACTAGGGAGGTGTCCTGGGTTGACCAAAATTGAGAAAGGTTGTGGGAGTTTGAATGGGCGGTTGAGTAGAATAAGGTGGAGAGATTTTAGCAGAGGGATAAGGGGAGGAAAAGGTGGAGTTTAAGGTGAAATAGAGTTGTGCCGAAAGTGGATTGTGAGCATAGGAATTTCGGCTGAACTGGATTTTCTCTCAAAAGTTACGATTTTTGTGTGATTTAGGGATTCTTTTGCTTAATGGCCAAAAGTGTGATTGTTCCTAAGGGTAGCGTGCAATTTGCTTAATTTTTTTTGGGTAATTGTTTTACTACTGACTCTTTTTCCTTAGGCCAAAATCACTTTCTTTTCCCTCTTTGTCAATGGTGTCTTTTGGAACCGATTACTTCTTGTGTTTTTCCCCTCTCTTCACTTTAATTTTGGTAGCCGAAATACTCTATCCCTTTTATTCTTTCAGTTGCTAGCCCTTACCTTAAGTCGATTCTCTTCTTCTTTCCTTCCCCAATCGGGTATTGTTCTCTAGACCATAAGTCTTACCTTATTTATCGCTCACGATTTCTTTTTCTTCTTTGTACCTTGTGGCTAAGCCGAATACTTCTTCCTCTTCTTTGGTAGTTCTGGGCTATTGTTTCGATCAGTGTGGGTAAGTGGTAATCCTTCTCCTCTTTTAGTCATGTTCATAGTTTCATCTGACATCTTCTTGTATTGCCGTTCCTGATAAAGGTGCAACCTTTTCATTTTGCCTCAGTTATTCTGTGTGTTCGGGTTATGTGTGGATAGACTGATTACTCCTCTCAACTGTTCTTAGTTCTACGTGGTGGTAAGCGCTTAAAAGTTTAAGATATGTTTATGTTCGGTTTAGATTCTTATGAATCAGTTAACTGTTTTTGTGAAGGTTAAAACATTGGAGAGATTACGTTGGTTCTAGTTCCAAAAAGGGTTCTACGGTTGTTCGATTGGTAAGTAGTGATGAATAGGGTTAAGTATCTCCAATGCTATGGTATCAGATTAACCAAGAATTTGAACTAATGATGGGGTTGTTGTTATCATAGTTGTTTGATCTTGGAATGCATTTCAACTACAATCCATAATAGGTGTGTAATCACACTGCTTCAATAGTGAAACGAAAAAAAAACTAGAAAACTGATACCATCGATGCCACATGGGCGTGCGCTCGCTCGTGTGGTCATCTAAACACATAAGCACGAGCATGTGATTATAGAGACCACCATGAGCAATTTCGTGGGCTTAGGTCATTTTGGTCCACATTAGGCCAAAATGGGCCGTGTAGGCCCCCCGAGCTCGTGAGCCCCATACTGGTAAACCACATAGATGTGTGGAGTTTTGTGGGCTAGCCTAGGTAGATCCCACGACCAAGGTCATTTTTGGGCTTAATGGGCCACACAGGCGTGTGGGCCTACATGGGCTGTATTATGGGCTTTTGGCCCATTTCCACTGTTGACTGCTAAGGTCGCATGGGCCGCCTAAGATGACTGTGGGCCTACTGATGGGTCGGTAAGTACACTTAGACCCCATACTGATGAAATGACTGTTATACCCCTATGCTATATTTTGATTGTATTCGAGCATGACATTTTGCATACACGTATATATTATGACATGACATGTTTCATGGGGGTGGGTTTGATATATATATTGGAGGAAGTGTACTGTACTAGCACCTCTGCTGCAAACACTAATTAGTGCTGTAACCGGTGCTATATTTAGAGTGTAGGGATGAATGCGTCGATTTTATCCCCACATGGAGTGTAAGGCTGGACGAAGTGCAGTGTAGAGGATGGATGGGTAGGATCTCTATTGCATTTTCTGATACTGTTATTGTAATGGGCTAAAGCCCACACTGATACTATTATTGTAATGGGCTAAGGCCCACATTGATACTGGACTGTAAGTAAAATGGACTTAAGCTCAACCTGTTTTGCCTACCGAATGTTTGTTTATTAAAAAGTGATTACACACTGAGTTTTCATAAACTCACCCCTTTGCTTTCTTGTGCAGGTAATCCTTAGATGGGTCGGTGCTACGAAGGACCCAATGGGGGCCACACGACTGATTTTATTTACTGTCTTGATTTTATCCTTAAATTAATTAATTTAGATTTTTGGTTACGTAATACAGCCTCTTAAAGTTTCATTTTTAAATTTTGGGATTTCCAAATCTTTTAGTATATCTGCTAGCTTTAAGATGCGATTTTTCAAAAGGATATATGTTTTCAAAATACCATGAATATGCAAACATGTTTCTCTAGCTTTCGCAAGAAAGAATGTTTTCGATAACTAATAACAATTCAACATACTTGACAAATGTTTTCGATAACTAATAACAATTCAACATACTTGACATTTGTCTAAACAAATTAAGTTTTTATCAACAAACATGATACTTAGAGTTTTGGGAAAGATCACCACAAGGGTTTTAATATTGTACGAACTTTTATTTGAACAGAACGATGCTTTCCAAAACACACTTCAATGTGACATAGCAGATTTAGCCATAACGTCTAGGCCGGGTTTGGGGTGTTACATTTTGTGGTATCAGAGTCAAGTTGCAAAACTTGGTTGTGGATTTGGGTTTTCTTTAAAACTTAACAATTTTGAAAAAAAAATGTTTCAATTGATTTGAAATCCTTGGAAATATTTTACCAAAAAGAGTGGTACACCGAGTCTCCGATGCCGACTTTGTAAGTTCTCTAAAACTACTACTTGATTTAGTTGAAAGACAGAGATTACCGTAGACAATAGACTGTACTAAAATAATCTATTTAGGGTAACCTAAGACTGTAGTTAGACTACGATTTGTGAAAACAAAAGTTGAATTATTGATAGTATTCTCCATAAAATACCCTGTAATAAACACTAGAATTATAAACTGATACATAAAATTGTTAATACAAATAAAACGCAAAATTGAGATGAGCACTAGAGGTACTCGTGGAAGGGGTACAAGAGGCCACGACAGAGGCCGTGGAAGTGCTCAGGCTGGGTCTTCGGCATCGGGTCACATGCCTAATGTTGAAGCTAGAGAGGCATTAGCTTCACCTGAGACTAGGACTGGGTCTCACGATAGAGCAGCTAGGGACGACGCACTGTCCCAAGCCATGTTGAGAATTTTGGAAAGGGTCACTGGGCCCAATTCTGGTAATACGGGCCATGGATCGATTACGAAACGACTTTTGTCCAATAGGGCTGAAATTTTTAGGGATATCGCTAGAGTTGCCCCTAATGTGGCTGAATATTGGATGGAGGCCACTAAGAGGATCCTGGACAACCTCGACTGCACCCCTGAACAAAAACTAAAAGGTACGGTGTCTTTACTGCAAGATGAAGCCTACCAAAGGTGGCTTACAGTTAAAGAGGGAACTCAGCCCGACCTACTAACTTGGGAATTCTTCAAAACTACTTTCCAAGGAAATACGTGGGCACTAGTTATGTGGATGCCTGGAGGAGAGAGTTCCTTAACTTAACTCAGGGAGATAAGTCCGTGGCTGAATATGAGGTGAAATTTCTACGATTGAGTCTCTATGCACGAGGCATTGTGGTAACAGAATATGAGCGCTATGTTCATTTTGAGGACGACCTCAGAGATAATTTACGAGTTCTAATAGCTCCATAGAGGGAGCGAGAGATAATTTACGAGTTCTAATAGCTCCATAGAGGGAGCGAGATTTTGTTGCGTTGGTGGAAAAGGCGAAGATTGCCATAGATGTGAAGCGTGCTGAGCGCCAGAGTTGTGAGTTGGACAGGAGAAGGAACAAAAGGGTGTGACAACCCGAATTAGGGCCTAATCGGAATAGTGGTTTCGTGACCACAAATCCGAGATAGAAATAATCTTTTTATAATTATTTTGGGGTTTATGATATGATTTTATGATTTCATGAAAATTTCGTGATGAAATTCTGTGCATTTCGCGCTTAAGTTGAGAATAGGGACTAAATCGAATAAATTGTAAAACTTGTGTTTTAGAAGTTTTTAGTATGAAATTGCTTTGGGATATTAATTAGGAGGTCTTAAATAGAAATTTGACCCATTCTTAAGTTATGGACAAAAGTTGGACATGGAGGGAATTTTTTTGTAAGTTTAGTAGTAAGGGCATTTTGGTCATTTGTATATTAAATGAAATAAAATGGGAAAAATAACACAAAATTGGTTATCATCCTCATTAGTTGCTGCCGAAAATTGCTCTCCTCCATAGCTAGGGTTTCTTCAACTTTCAAGCTTCATAGTAAGTGAATTCAAGCCCCGTTTTTAATGTTCTTCAAATTTTTGAAATCCTCGTAGCTCGGTTTACTTATTTCTACCATTAGTTCGAGTTAGGGTTTATGTTTAAAAATTTACCCATGAATGATAGGCATGTATTTTGTTGTTTGATGGTAGAATATGAATGTTTGAAGTTAGGGGAACGATCTTTTCTAAGCGATTTTTAACGAAAACGAACAAAACGGCATAATCGATAAAAATATTTGATGTTGCCATAGAAGAGAAAAATGATCAGTAGGTCATTAAACATAAGAATAAGGGATGAAATTAAATTTCCGGGCCTTGGGGAAAAATTGTAATTTTGTAAAAGTTAGGGGGCAAAAATGTAATTTTTGTATAATGAGATTTTTGGATTAAAATAAATAGTTTGAGTATTAAATGAGCTAAATATGTTGTTATAGATCAAGAAAGGCATGGAATCAATCTCGAACGGGGAAAGGAGAAAGTTTTGGACTAAATTGCAAAATTCCCATATTTTGCACCGAGGTAAGTTTGTATGTAAATAATACATTAATTTCATTTACATTCTTATATTTCAGCCTATTATATGTATATACTAGCTGATGTTGAAGTATAAATCGACTATTGGAAGAATGGCAATAAATAATAGAGAGAGAGATCCCGGTTGAACATTCGAAAAAATTGAATAAAATAGAGGGAGCGTAGCTAGGTCACATGTATGATGCCGAGTGCACATCATGTGTACAAGAAAGCTACGAGATACTATGTAGTAGCTAGGTCACATGTGTGATACGGGATGTATCCCATGTAGACAAGAGAGCTACATGAGAGATAAATGTAGTTAGGTCGCATGCGTGATTCCAAGTGAAGGACACCATGTAGACAAGAGAGCTACGAGACAAATCAGCTGGGTCGCATGAGTGGTACTAAGTGTTCACCATGTGTACAAGAGAGCCGAATTAAATGAAATATGATGGTGGGGCTGTGTGCTGATGTGACAGCCCAAAATTGTCCCTAGTCGGGAAGTGGTTTCGGGACCGCTAAACCAAGTCACCGAAATGTTTGAACGTAATATTTATTGTCTAGAATATGTATTTATGAATGCATGAAAATTTCAAGCTTCGATTTAATCGATTGCATGTGAATTCAGTTATTAGGACTTGTGTGACACTTTTGAAATATGATAGGCTAATCTATAAGGACCTAATAGTGCATGTAATTAAAAGGGAGGACTTGCATGTCAAATTCCCCCCCCCCTTAATAGCTAGTGGCTGGCCATGACAAGGGATTATGGGCAAAACGTGTCATGAAACATGTTGTGTAAGTGTTTCATGTTGGAATAAATAAAATAAGGTGCATGGGTAATAAAAAAATGAAAAAAAAAATGTGTGTGAAGGCTTCTCTCCCTCCCCATTGCCGTGAGTTGAAGAAAAGAAAAGAAAAAAAATTTGTTCATCCTTTCATTCTCTCTTGGCCGAAAATCCTAAGGAAGAAGGAGGAGGTTTTTGCTTCATGCTTGGTTTGGAAGAGGATTAGGAGGAGGTTTGGCCATACTTGTATCTAGATTAAGGTATGTTTGATGTTGTGCCATGAGATTCATGCATGTTTTTGGTTGCTAACTTGATGTTCTTATTAGCCCATGGTTCAAATCCTTGTTATGTCATGGGGGTGGTATTCAGCCAAGGTGGATTTTGTGTTAATGCCATTGCATGTTAAATATGAAGCTTGCTAATGATACATGTGATGGTGGATTGATGGCTCTTGGACTTTCTTTTTAGCATTTTTGAGTGAGACATTAAGTTCTTTGTTTAACCATGACCAAGATTGAAATGGTATGGTATTGTGATGTATTCGGCCATGGTACATCCATAAGTATAAATTATGCTTATTGCATGGTAGGTAAGATTTGTGTTTTGGATTTATGTTCATGTTTAGTCATAATCAACTTTGAGATTCTGCTCTAGCATATATATATATATATATATATATATGTTTGCACATGATGTATTGGTATATGTACTATCTCAAGGTATATATTTTCATATGATGATGTTTCGGTTATGAAGTAAATGATTGATGCGTATTGAGTTACAATATGGAATGCGTTAGTTAGTAAAATGTATGCCGTTTATGTGTGGTATTAAGTGTATAATTGGCCTCAACATGGACATGCATATTCGGCCATATGAGGGGGAATGGTGTGCATGCATTCGGTTAGAGGCAAGCATATTGATGCCTATTCTTGGCTTGGAAAATTCGGCTAAGGAGAGTACTAACTAATGTGTTGAGTTTGATTCATGATTTCCGTACATATGTGACTTTAATTTCTAATGAAAATATGTGGGCTAAGTACCTTGAATTCGTCTTTCGATGCTCAAATGATTAAATCAATTTATTTGTTAAATTAAGCTCAAGAGCAAAGGGGAGCTAAATCCGATAAAGGGAAGGAAAATGTGGTCGAATAGCCATCGGAATCATTCGACAACATCCGAGGTAAGTTCTTGAGTAATAGAGCTTAAATTATGATTTGATTAGATCATGTTTTAAGCAAATCGAAATCATGCTCTTTGTGTGTGGCTATTGAGCCGAAATTGTAAATATGATAAGTAACTTGTGTTGGAGCTTTGGTAATGAGAATGTAATAAGAATGTGTTATGATTTGTTGATATATGTGCTTGGTTATTCGAATGGTATCCGGCTAAGTCCCAAGGCTTTTGTGCTAAGTGACTAAATCCGGTCAATTCTCAAGGCATTTGTGCGAGTTATCAAAACCGGGTTAAGTCCCAAGGCATTCGTATGCGAAGTTACTAAATTCGGGCTAATTCCCGAAGGCAATTGTGTGAATCACTATAACCGTGCAATGTCCCGAAGACAATCGAGCCAGTCGCTATATCCGGTTAAATTCCGAAGGTACGTGATTCGGGAATAAGCAATCTTGCTGTAAAAATTTCAGTTAATACACTTGCAAAAATTCCAGCAATGAGGTATGTTCGTATGTGCATTGGAATAGTTGAGTTCCTTCGAATAATATTCGCTCAGTTGAGTAATGAGCTTCCGGTATTTGGCTAAGATGATCCCTTATGTATGAACATAGGGGTTGGAATGTAAAGTAGAAATAATTTGAAAGTTTGTATATACGAATTATCCGCTTAGTTATATGGATGCTATACCTCTGTTGTGCTTAAATTCTTCGCTCAAACTTACTAAGCATAAATTGCTTACTCCGCTTTCTTTGTTCTCTGCTTTATAGATTTTTGGCTCGTCACCATCGGACTCGGGATTTTTGGAAGTCGAAGTCTCCCACACTATCAAAGCCCCTTTTGGTACAAATTTTGGTTGAGCTTTGAAATGGCATGTATAGGACTACCCTTTGTTGTTTGTCAAGTACTTTTGTGATGTATGTGTGTACGGCCATGCGAAATGGCTCGTAGAAGTGGAATATGGCATTAGACCATTTGTGTTTATGTATGTATATATGGTTTCATGATGTGACTATGGACTAGAATGGAAGTGTTGGGCAATGATCAGGCCTTGGAATGGTTAAATATGATCATAGGTAGACCTATGTATGACAAAACTCTAGTTGGTCCATGGAAACCACGAAATAGGTAAAGTTTACCTTGAAAACAGATGCTGACAGCAGCAGTGGTGTGGATTTGAAAAATCACTAAAATTTTTAGGAATGGAATTAAATGGAGAATCAATATGTAAATGAACCTTGATGAATCTACTTTCATATGGAAGAAACGAAAATGTCATAGGAGTTGTATGTTAAGAGATATTTAGGTTTTCGTGAAACAGGGCCAGAACGGTTTGTGGATTCCCTGTTCCGACTTTGGAAATTCATTGTAAATTAACCAGAGATAATTAGGAGTCATGCCATATATGTATAGATTCCTCTTTGAGTCTAGTTTCTATAGAAGCAAACAGCATCAGTATTGAAGCCCAGTACAGGGAGATATTCAAGTTGTAACGCACAAAGGTCAGTGTAGTAGACCCCTGTACCATGGGAGACTTTAACTAATAAACTGTACTAATTGGCTTGACAAAAAATTCTAGAAATAAATCTGTAGATGGAAATATGAGTCTAGTTTTAGAGAAAAATTACGAAACTGATTTTCGAGTTTTGAAACTCAAGATATGATTTTTAAGGCGACAGTGATGTAGTAACCAGCTTGTCTGGAAATTATTTTATAGACTGTGGAAGCAATTAAGTTAAGTTTGTGTGCACCTTGTGTTCGACTCCCAGAATCGGACTCGGCACGGGTGTTACAATTTTATTGGTATCGAGCTACGGTTTAGTCGATTCTAGGACTACCGTAATGCGTTTGGGTCTAGCTATACATGCCATTTTATGTGATTATTTGATAGTGTGGTGATTTACGACATTTGCAAATGTGTTTATTTATAGTAATGGATCCCGATCCCGACCGAAGCGGTAGTGATGATCTTGAGAGTGTAGCGCTGCTCCCAAGACAAGGGACAGCAATGACGGACTCTCAACCTAATGCTAGTAATCCGAATGATGAGGCTAGGCAAGCTTTTTATAGCGTGATGAATGATTGGTTCAACCAATACATTCGAACTAATACTACTGCTCCACAACCTCCATTCCCGACTAACACAACCCCGCAGACTACAATGCCTCCCAGAATCGACCAAATAAGGTCAAATAAGCCCCAGCTGATGTAATCCAAAACATGGGGCTACTAAAGCTACGGATAGCGACGATGCCGAGCAAGCTGAATTTTGGTTGGACAACACTATCCGCACTCGATAAGCTATCTTGTACACCGATGAATGCCTAAGGTGTACTATCTCCTTGCTACGCGATTACGCCTACTATTGGTGGAGTACTCGACTTGTTGTGCCACGAGAGCAAGTAACTTGGGAGTTCTTCCAAACCGAAGTTTGGAAGAAGTATATCACCAAAGATTCATTGACCAAAAGCGAAAGGAATTTCTTGAACTCAAACAAGGTTCCATGTCTGTTCTACCGACTATGAACGAAAATTTGTGAGGCTTAGTCGACACGCGAGAATGCATTTCCTCGAAGCCGTGATGTGTAAACGTTTCAAGATGGACTGAATGACGATATAAAGTCAGTATGTTGGCATCTTGGAAATTCGAGAATTTGTGGTACTTGTCGAGCGAGCTTGCAAAGCCGATGAGCTCGGTGTGGAGAAAAGAAAAGTGAAGGGGAGCAAGGGAGTTTCAGAAGAGGTCTTCGGGAAGCCCATCCCACGCATCAAAGAGATTTAGAGATGGCTTAGGCCGATCTAGAGACACTTTGGGCTTTTCTAGACGAGACCGTGATCGACCCCCTATGGGCACGCTGCGTCACTCGATCGCCGATGTTGGCAATGATCGTTGAGATAGAACGAGTGCCAATATTGTGGCAAATGGCATTCGGGAGTTGTAGATTCCGTGACCGCTCTGTTACAAGTGCGGATCACCGACCACTTCATTAAAGATTGCTCGAGGTTGTCCGAATGAATGTAGATCGAGTGGGAAACCGGTGCTACCACCGCCGAGGTAGACCATCAAGAAATACGGGCAATGCTAGTGGTGGTCGAGAGGATCTAGAGATGTGCGACCAGATCCGAGGCTCGTGCTCCTACTAGCGCTTATGCTATACGCGCACGCGAGGATGCTTCCTCGCCAGATGTTATTACCGGTACTTTCATTCTCTTTGATACTAATGTGATTACTTTGATTGACCCTGGTTCCACTCATTCTTATATATACGAAACCTTAGCATCCAGTAAGACTTTACCTATTGAGTCTACTGAGTTCGTAATTCGGGTGTCAAATCCCTTGGGTCGTTACGTGCTTGTTGACAAAGTGTGTAAGAAATGCCCCCTAGTAATTCGAGGTTCCTGTTTTCTAGCGGACTTGATGCTTTTGCCGTTCGATGAATTTGATGTTATCCTTGGTCTGGATTGGTTGACCATGCATGATGCGATTGTGAATTGCAAAAGCAAGACTATTGATTTGAGGTGCGTAAATAACGAGATAATCCGAGTTGAGTCTACGGACTTAAAGGGGTTGCCAGCTGTAATATCAGCAATGTTGGCCCAGAAACATGTAAGAAAGGGGTGCGAAGCATACCTTGCGTATGTACTTAATGATAAGGAGTTAGAAATAAAACCCGAATCTGTGCCGGTGGTTTGTGAATACCCGGATGTTTTTCCCGAAGAATTACCGGGTTTGCCACCTATTCGGGAGATAGAGTTTGGTATTGAGCTTGTACCTGAAACTACGCCAATTTCGATAGCTCCGTATCGTATGGCCCCAACCGAGTTAAAGGAATTGAAAGCTCAGTTGCAAGAGTTGACGGATAGAGGTTTCGCTTGACCAAGTTTCTCACCTTGGGGTGCACCAGTATTGTTTGTGAAAAAGAAGGACGGAACCATGAGGTTGTGCATTGACTATCGTCACCGAATAAAGTGACGATAAAGAATAAATATCCATTACAGCGTATTGATGATTTGTTTGATCAACTAAAGGGAGCCTCAAAGGCTTTCAAAGATAGATTTAAGATCGGGTTACTACCAGCCAGAATTCGAGATTCGGATGTACCCAAAACCGCTTTAACGAGGTACGGTCATTACGAATTTTTAGTGATGCCGCTTTGGGCTCACTAATGCCCTGCAGATTTATGGATTTGATGAATCGGATCTTCGACGATATTTGGACCAGTTCGTAGTGGTGTTCATTGATGACATCTTGGTCTATTCAAGAGATGAGACCGAACATGCTGAACACCTGAGATTAGTGTTGCAAATACTACGGGATAAGCAATTATATGCTAAGTTCAAGAAGTGTGAGTTCGGTTAAGAGAGGTTAGCTTCTTGGGTCATGTGGTATCTGCGATCGGTATTCGAGTCGACCCGAGCAAAATTTCAGCCATACCTAACTCGAAGCCTCCGAGAAATATTAATGAGGGTCGGAGTTTTTGGGCTTGCTTGATACTACCGACAGCTTTGTAAAGGTTTCTCGATGATAGCCACACCCATGACGAAGCTACTTCAAAAGATGTTAAGTTCGAATGGACGGAAAAATGTCGAAAGGTTTTGATCAACTGAAAACTTATTTGACGGAAGCTCCAATTTTAGTGCAAACCGAATCGTGCAAAGAGTTTGTCATCTATAGTGACGCCTCCCTACTTGGGTTGGGTTGCGATTGATGCAAGAAGGTCGAGTTGTGGCCTATGCGTCGAGACAATTAAAGCCACATGAGAAGAATTATCCGACCCATGATCTCGAATTAGTCGCCATTGTATTCGCCTTGAAAATATGGCGACATTACTTATTTGGTGAGAAGTGCCATGTATTTTCGGATCACAAAAGTCTCAAATATTTGATGACTCAAAGAGACTTGAATCTACGACAAAGACGTTGGCTCGAGTTGTTAAAAGATTATGAGCTTGTCATTGATTATCACCCGGGAAAGGCTAATGTGGTTGCAGACGCCTTAATCCGAAAACCACTGTTCGCTTTGCGAGCGATGAATGTACACTTGTCTGTTCTACCCGACAATGTGTTAGTAGCTGAATTAAAAGCCAAACCAATATTGATTCATCAAATTCGTGAAGCTCAGAAAGTCGATGATGAATTGGTTGCAAAACGGGCTGAGTGTGTTCCGAACAAGGAATCGGAGTTTCAAATCGATGATGATGATTGTTTGAGGTTCAGAAGTCATTTGTGTGTTCCAAGGAATTCGGAACTCATTTCGATGATTCTGAACGAAGCCCATTGTAGCCGAATGTCAATTCACCCGGGGAGTACGAAGATGTACAATGATTTGAAACGTCGGTTTTGGTGGCATGGTATGAAACGAGACATCTCCGACTTTGTTTCGAGATGTTTAATATGTCAACAAGTGAAAGCGGAACATCAAGTGCCTTCAGGGTTATTTCAGCCGATCACGATACCCGAGTGGAAATGGGATCGAGTCACAATGGACTTTGTGTCCGATCGCCATTGTCGACAAGTAAAAAGGATGCGATTTGGGTTGTTGTTGATAGATGACTAAGTCGGCTCACTTTATCCCGTGCATACGGATTTTCATTGGATAAATTAGCTGAATTGTACGCTTTCTCGATTGTGAGATTACACGAGGTACCGTTTTTACATTGTGTCGGATAGAGATCCGAGATTCACCTCGCGATTTTGGAAGAAATTGCAAGAAGCTTTGGGTACCAAGTTGCATTTCAAAGACCGCTTTTCACCCCTAAACCGATGGTCAATCCGAGTGGATAATTCAGATACTTGAGGATATGTTGAGATGTTGCATCCTCGAGTTCGATGGTTCATGGGAACGGTATTTACCTTTGATTGAATTCGCCACAACAATAGTTTTCAATCAAGTATTAAGATGCCGCCTTACGAGGCCTTGTACGGGCATAATTGCCGTACACCATTGTTTTGGACCGAGCTCGGTGAAAGCAAAATTTTCGGGGTGGATTTGATTAAAGATGCTGAATGTAAAGTGAAAGTAATCCGTGAAAATCAAGATAGCCTCCGATCGTCGAGAATTGACGCGGATCTCAAACGAAAAGACATTGAGTATCGTGGGAGATAAAGTGTTTCTTAAAGTTTCGCCTTGGAAAAAGATACTCAAATTTGGGCGAAGGGCAAATTGAGTCCGAGGTTCATCGGGCCATATGAGATATCCGAACGAGTTGGTCCATTATGTATCGCTTGATTTTGCCCCGAACTTGAAAAGATTCACGACGCCTTTCATGTTTCGATGCTTGACGTTATAGATCGATCCGTCACACATAATTAGTCCATCGAGGTTGAAATTCAAGCCGATATGAGTTATGAAGAAGAACCGATTCGATCCTAGCTCGTGAAGTGAAGGAGTTGCGAAACAAAAAGGTTCCGTTAGTAAAAGTGTTATGGCTCAAACACGGGATGGAAGAAGCTACTTGGGAACCCGAGAATTCTATAAAGGACCAATACCCAAACCTATTTACCGGTAAGATTTTCGGGGACGAAAATTTCTTAAGTGGGGGAGAGTAGTGACAGCCCAAAATTGACCCTAGTCGGGAAGTGGTTTCGGGACCGCTAAACCGAGTCACCGAAATGTTTGAACGTAATATTTATTGTCTAGAATATGTATTTATGAATGCGTGAAAATTTCAAGCTTCGATTTAATCGATTGCATGTGAATTCAGTTATTAGGACTTGTGTGACACTTTTGAAATGTGATAGGCTAATCTATAAGGACCTAATAGTGCATGTAATTAAAAGGAGGACTTGCATGTCAAATTTCCCCTTAATAGCTAGTGGCCGCCATGACAAGGGATTATGGGCAAAACGTGTCATGAAACATGTTGTGTAAGTGTTTCATGTTGGAATAAATAAAATAAGGTGCATGGGTAATAAAAAAATGAAAAAAAAAATGTGTGTGAAGGCTTCTCTCCCTCCCTATTGCCGTGAGTTGAAGAAAAGAAAAGAAAAAAAATTTGTTCATCCTTTCATTCTCTCTTGGCCGAAAATCCTAAGGAAGAAGGAGGGGGTTTTTGCTTCATGCTTGGTTTGGAAAAGGATTAGGAGGAGGTTTGGCCATACTTGTATCTAGATTAAGGTATGTTTGATGTTGTGCCATGAGATTCATGCATGTTTTTGGTTGCTAACTTGATGTTCTTATTAGCCCATGGTTCAAATCCTTGTTATGTCATGGGGGTGGTATTCGGCCAAGGTGGATTTTGTGTTAATGCCATTGCATGTTAAATATGAAGCTTGCTAATGATACATGTTGTGACAGCCCAAAATTGACCCTAGTCGGGAAGTGGTTTCGGGACCGCTAAACCAAGTCACCGAAATGTTTGAACGTAATATTTATTGTCTAGAATATGTAATTATGAATATGTGAAAATTTCAAGCTTCGATTTAGCCGATTGCATGTGAATTCAGTTAGTAGGACTTGTGTGACAGTTTTGAAAAGTGATAGGGTAATCTATAAGGACCTAATAGTGCATGTAGTCAAAGGGGAGGACTTGCATGCAAATTCCCCCCCCCCCAAGTTCTAGTGGTCGGCCATGACAAGGAATCATGGGCAAAACATGTCCTAGACATGTTATGTTGGTACATCATGGGAGAAAAGAAATAAACAAGTAAGTATGGGTAATAAAGAATGAAAAAAAATGTGTGTGAGTGAACCCCCTTTGCGTGAGTTGAAGAAAAGCAAAGAAAAAAAATTGTTCATCTTTTCTCATTCTTTTGGCCGAAAATACTAAAGAAGAAGGAAGGAATTTTGCTTCATGCTTGGTTTGGAAGAGGATTAGGAGGAGGCTTGGCCATACTAGTGTCTAGATTAAGGTATGTTTGATGTTGTGCCATGAGATTCATGCATGTTTTGGTTGCTAACTTGATGTTCTTATTAGCCCATGGTTCAAATCTTTGTTATATCATGGGGATGGTATTTGGCCAAGGTGGATTTTGTGTTAATGCCATTGCATGTTAAATATGAAGCTTGCTAATGATATATGTGATGGTGGATTGATGGCTCTTGGACTTTCTTTTTAGTATTTTTGAGTAAGACATTATGTTCTTTGTTTAATCATGACCAAAATTATGGTGTTGTGATGTATTCGGCCATGGTACATTCATAAGTATGATTTATGCTCATTGCATGGAAAGTAAGATCTGTGTTTTGGATTTATGTTCATGTTTAATTATAATCAACTTGAGATTCGGCTCTAGCATATATATATGTATATATGTTTGCACATGATGTATTGGTATGACATATATACTATCTCAAGGTATATACTTACTTATGATGATGTTTCGTTATGAAGGAAATGATAGATGTGTATTGAGTTACAATATGGAATGCATTAGTTAGTAGAATGTATGCTGTTTTTTTTGTGTGTGGTATTAAGTGTATAATTGGCCTCAACATGGACATGCATATTCGCCACATGAGGGGAATTGGTGTGCATGCATTCGGTTAGAGGCAAACATATTGATGCCTATTCTTGGCTTAGAAAATTCGCTAAGGAGAGTACTAACTAATGTGTTGAGTTGATTCATGATTTCGCATACCTCGTGACTTTAATGTCTAATGAAAATATGTGGGCTAAGTACCTTGAATTCCTCTTCGATGCTCAAATGATTAAATCAATTTATTTGTTAAATTAAGCTCAAGAGCAAAGGGGAGCTAAATCCGATAAAGGGAAGGAAAAAGTAGTTGAATAGCCGTCGAAATCGTTCGACAACATCCGAGGTAAGTCTTCGAGTAATGACCCTACTTGAATTATATTGAAATCATGCTCCTTGTGTGTGGCTATTGAGCCGAAATTGTAAAGGTTTGATAAATATTTTGTGTTTGAGCCTTAGTAACGAAAATGAAATATGGATGTGTCGTGATTATTGATATATGTGTACATGAGCATTTGAATGATATCCGGCTAAGTCCCAAGGCATTTATGCTAGTGATTATGTCCGGCTAAGACCAAGGCATTCGTGCGAAGTTGTTATATCCGGATAAGACCCAAGGCAATGGTGCAAGTTACCAAATCCGGGTTAAGACCAATGCAATTGTGCTTGTGGTTGTATCCGGTTAAATCAAGGTACGTGACTCGGAAATGAGCAATCTTGCTGTAAAATTTCAGTTTATACACTTGTGAAAATTCCAGCAATGAGGTATGTTCGTATGTGCTTGAATTAGTTGAGTCCTTACAAGTGAGTATTCGCCAGTTGATAAACGAGCTACCGCCTTTGGCTAAGTTGTTCTTTTGTGTATGAACATAAGGGTCGGTAATGTGAAGTAAGTATGATTATGAGAATGTGTATTAATAGAGTGATTCATTTAGCTATGTGAATGTAATACTTTAGTCAAAGCTGATTTCATTGCTTGAGACTTACTAAGCATTAAAATGCTTACCCGCTGCTTTGGCTCTCTGCTTTATAGGTTTCGCCGTTAGCTATCGGATTCGGGATCATCGAGTCGAAGTCATCCACACTATCAAAGCCCCCATTTTGGTACAATTTTGGTTGAACTTTGAAATGGCATGTATAGGACTACCCTTTTGTTGTAGGTCATGTACCTTTCGGTTTTGTGTAAACTTGGATAGCCATGCGAAAATGGCTTATATAATGCTTTTAGCATAGTACTATAATCGCTTGTATGTTGATCATTATGAGGTATGGAATTGTTTTGAACGATTAGCCATTGGAATGGTTAATCATGATCACACTTTGTGCGATGTATGCAAAAAGGGCCAATTGAATCGTGGAAATCATGAAATAGGTAAAGCCTACCTTAAAGGCAGATGCTGACAGCAGCAGTGACGTGGATGTGAAAAATCACTAAAAATAGTAGGAATGGTATTAAATAGCGAATAAATTATGTAAATGAACCTTGATGAATCTAATTTCATATGGAAGAAACGAACCGGTCATATGAGTTATATGTTAAGAGATATTAAAGTTCTCGTGAAACAGGGCCAGAACGGTTTCTGGATCCCCTGTTCCGACTTTGGAAATTCATGGTAAATTAACCAGAGATAATTAGGAGTCATTCCATATATGTATAGATTCCACTCTGAGTCTAGTTTCTATAGAAATAAACGGCAACAGTATTGAAGACCTGTATAGGAAGATATCCAATTCGTAATGCATAAAGGTCAGTGTAGTCGGACCCTGGAATAGGGGAGAATTTAACTAATAAACTGTACTAATTGGCCCCACCAAAAATTCTAGAAAAAAATCTGTAGATGGAAATATGAGTCTAGTTTCAGGGAAAAATTACGAAACTGATTTTCGAGTTTTGAAACTCAAGATATGATTTTTAAGGCGACAGTGACGCAGTAACCAGCTTGTCTGGAAATTTTTAAATGGACAGTGGAAATGATTAAGTCAAGTTTGTGTGCACCTTGTGTTCGACTCCGGTAACGGACTCGGGTACGGGGTGTTACAATTTTATTAGTATCAGAGCTACGGTTTAGTCGATTCTAGGACTACCGTAATGCGTTTGGGTCTAGCTATACATGCCATTTTATGTGATTATTTGATAGTGTGGTGATTTCTGACATTTGAATTTGTGTTTATTTATAGTAATGGATCCCGATCCCAACCGAAAGATAGTGATGATGTGGAGAGTGTGGCGCTGCCTCCGACAAGGGAGAGCGCCATGGACTCTCAACCTATTGCTAGCAATCCGAATGATGAGGCTAGGCAAGCCTTTTATAGCGTGATGAATGATTGGTTCAACCAATACATTCGAACTAATACTACTGCTCCACAACCTCCATTCCCGACTAATACAACCCCAAGACCTACAAAGCCTCCCAGAATCGACCAAATAAGGTCGAATAAGCCCCAGCTGATGTAATCCGAAAACATGGGGCTACTGAATTTAAAGCTACGGATAACGATGATGCCGAGCAAGCTGAATTTTGGTTGGACAACACTATCCGGGTACTCGATGAGCTATCTTGTACACCCGATGAATGCCTAAAGTGTGCTATCTCCTTGCTACGTGATTCTGCCTACTATTGGTGGAGCACTCTGACTTCTGTTGTACCCCTAGAGCAAGTAACTTGGGAATTTTTCCAAACCGAGTTTCGTAAAAAGTATATCACCGAGATTTGTTGATCAAAACGGAAGGAATTTCTTGAGCTTAAGCAAGGTTCTATGTCGCCATCGATTCGAGCGAAAATTTGTTAGACTTAGTAGATACGCCGGAATGTGTTTCGTCCGAGGTCGTCATGTGTAAACGCTTCGAGGATGGGCTGAATGAAGACATAAAAATGTTCGTTGGCATTCTTGAAATACGAGAGTTCGTAGTACTTGTCGGCGAGCTTGTAAAGTCAAGAGCTTAAAAAGAAAAACAAAAAGTTGATGTGGGAACCGGAGAGTTTCGTAAAAGATCCTCGGAAAGTCTCTTCAACATGCATCAAGAAATTTAGAGATGATGTGGGCGGTCTAAAGGCACTTCGGCCTTTTAGACGAGATCGTGATCGACCCACAATGGGGTACACGAGGCACTTCGGTCGCCAAAGGTTGGGAATGAACGTCGAGACGAATCGGAGTGTCGACATTGTGGCAAATGGCATTCGAAGTCAGAGGTTCCGTGACCGCTCTGTTACAAGTGCGGATCGGTCGACCACTTTATTAAAGATTGCCCGAGGTTGCTGAATGTAATACAAATCGAGTAGGAAACCGGGTGCTACCACCGCCGAGGTAGACCATCCGGAAATACGGCAATGCTAGTGGTGGTCGAGAGGATCTAGAGATGCTACGATCCGAGACTCGCGCTCGCTAGGGCTTATGCCATACGCGTGACGTGAGGATGCTTCCTCGCCGATGTTATTACCGGTACTTTCACTCTCTTTGATACTAATGTGATTGCTTTAATTGACCACGGTTCTACTCACTCTTATATATGCGAAGCCTTAGCATCCAAAGAAGACTTTACCTATTGAGTCTCATCGAGTTCGTAATTCGTGTCAAATCCCTTGGGTAGTTACGTCTTTGGTCGACAAAGTGTGTAAGAAATGCCCCTAGTAATTCGAGGTTCCTATTTTCCGCGGACTTGATGCTTTTGCCGTTCGATGAATTTGATGTTATTCTTGGTTTGGATTGGTTGACCGTGCATGATGCGGTTGTGAATTGAAAAAGCAAGACTATTGATTTGAGGTGCGCAAATAACGAAATGATCCGAGTTGAGTCTACGGACTTGAAGGGTTGCCACCGTAATATCATCAATGTTGGCCCGTATATGTAAGAAAGGGTGCGAAGCATACCTTGCGTATGTAATTGATGATAAGGAGCTAGAAATAAAACCCGAATCTGGCTTGGTTTGTGAATACCGGATGTTTTTCCCAAGAATTACCGGGTTTGCCACTGCTCGGAGATAGAGTTTGGTATTGAGCTTGTACAGGACCACACCAATTTCGATAGCTCCGTATCGTATGGCACCAACTGAATTAAAGGAGTTGAAAGCTCGGTTGCAAGATTTGGTGGATAGAGGTTTTGCTCGCCTGAAGTTTTTCACCTTGGGGTGCACCAAGGTTGTTTGTGAAAAGAAGGACGGAACCATGAGGTTATGCATCGACTATCGTCGCCTTAATAAAGTGACAATAAAGAACAAATATCCGCTATCAGCGTCATCGATGATTTGTTCGATCAACTCAAGGGAGCCTCGGTGTTCTCAAAAATAGATTTGAGATCGGGCTATTATCGATTCATGAATCCGAGATTCGGATATACCCAAAACCGCCTTGAACGAGATATGGTCACTACGAGTTCTTAGTGATGCCGCTTGGGCTCACTAATGCCCTGCGGTATTTATGGATTTGATGAATCGGATTTTAGACCATATTTGGATCGGTTCGTAGTTGTGTTCATTGACGACATCTGGTCTATTCAAGAGATGAGACCGAACATGCGAGCACCCGAGATTAGTGTTACAAATATTACGGATAGGCGGTTATATGCTAAGTTCAGCAAGTGTGAGTTCGGCTAAGAGAGGTTAGCTTCTTGGGTCATGTGGTATCTGCATCGGTATTCGAGTCGAATTCGAGCAAAATTTTAGCCATACTTAACTGGAAGCCTCCAAGAAATATTACCGAGGTTCGGAGCTTTTGGGACTTGCTTACATTACCGACGGTTTGTAAAAGGATTCTCGATGATAGCCACACCCATGACGTAAACCGCTTGAAAAGATGTTAAGTTTGAATGGACGGAAAAGTGTCGAAAAAGTTCAATCAATTGAAAACTCATTTGACTAAGCTCCAGATTAGTGCAGCCCGAATCGGCAAAGAGTTTGTCATCTATAGTGACGCCTCCCTACTTGGGTTAGGTTGCGTATTGATGCAAGAAGGTCGAGTTGTGGCCTATCGTCCGAGACAATTAAAGCCACATGAGAAAAATTATCCCACCCATGATCTCGAATTGGCGCCATCGTATTCGCTTTAAAGATATGGCGACATTACTTATTTGGTGAGAAGTGCCATGTGTATTCGGATCACAAAAGTCTCAAATATTTGATGACTCAAAGAGACTTAAATCTGCGACAAAGACGTTGGCTCGAGTTGTTAAAAGATTATGAGCTTGTCATTGATTATCACCCGAAAGGCTAATGTGGTTGCGGATGCCTTAAGCCGAAATCACCGCTTGCTTTACTGACGATGAATGTACACTTGTCTATTCTACCCGACAATGTGTTAGTAGCGAATTAAAGGCCAAACCATTGTTGACTCATCAAATTCGTGAAGCCCAGAAAGTTGACGATGAGTTGGTTGCAAAACGGGCTGAGTGTGTTCCAAACAAGGAATCAGAGTTTCAAATTGATGATGACGATTGTTTGAGGTTCAGAAGTCGTCTGTGTGTTCCAAGGAATTCGGAACTTATTTCGATAATTCTGAACGAAGCCCATTGTAGCCGAATGGCAATCCACCCGGGGAGTATGAAGATGTACAACGATTTGAAACGTCAATTTTGGTGGCATGGTATGAAACGAGACATCTCCGACTTTGTTTCGAGATGTTTAATATGTCAACAAGTGAAAGCGGAACATCAAGTGCCTTCAGGATTACTTAAGCCGATTATGATACCCGAGTGGAAATGGGATCGAGTCACAATGGACTTTGTGTCCGGACTACCATTGTCATCAAGTAAGAAGGATGCGATTTGGGTTGTTGTTGATAGACTGACTAAGTCGGCTCACTTTATCCCCATGCGTACGGATTTTTCATTGGATAAACTAGCTGAATTATACGTTTCCCAGATTGTGAGATTACACAGGGTACCGATTTCTGTTGTGTTGGATAGAGATCCGAGATTCAACTCGCGATTTTGGAAGAAATTGCAAAAAGCTTTGGGTACCAAGTTGCATTTCAGCACCGCTTTTCACCCCCAAACCGATGGTCAATCCGAGCGAATAATTCAGATACTTGAGGATATGTTGAGATGTTGCATCCTCAAGTTCAGTGGTTCATGGTAACAGTATTTACCTTTGATTGAATTCGCTTACAACAATAGTTTTCAATCAAGTATTAAGATGGCGCCTTACGAGGCCTTGTACGGGCGTAAATGCCGTACACCATTGTTTTGGACTGAGCTCGGTGAAAGCAAAATTTTCGGAGTGGATTTGATTAAAGATGTTGAATGTAAAGTAAAAGCAATCCGTGAAAATCAAGATAGCCTCCGATCGTCGAAGTCGTGACGCGGATCTCAAACGAAAAGACATCGAGTATCGTGGGAGATAAAGTGTTTCTTAAAGTTTCACCTTGGAAAAAGATACTCGATTTGGGCGCAAGGGCAAATTGAGTCCGAGGTTCATCGGGCCATATGAGATATCCGAACGAGTCGGTCCAGTTGCGTATCGTTTGATTTTGCCCCCTGAACTTGAAAAGATTCACGACGTCTTTCATGTTTCGATGCTTCGACGCTATAGATCTGTCGCACGTAATTAGTCCATCAGAGGTTGAAATTCAAGCCGATATGAGTTATGAAGAAGAACCGATTCGTATCCTAGCTCGTGAAATAAAGGAGTTGCGAAACAAAAGGGTTCTGTTAGTAAAAGTTGTATGGCTCAAACACGGGATGGAAGAAGCTACTTGGGAACCCGAGAACTCTATGAAAGAGCGTTACCCAAACCTATTTACCTGTAAGATTTTCTGGGACGAAAATTTCTTAAGTGGGGAGAGTTGTGACACCCAAAATTGACCCTAGTCGAAGTGGTTTCGGACCGCTAAACCGAGTCACCGAAATGTTTGAACATAATATTTATTGTCTAGAATATGTAATTATGAATGTGTGAAAATTTCAAGCTTGATTTAGCCGATTGCATGTGAATTCAGTTAGTAGGACTAGTGTGACACTTTTGAAAAGTGATAGGCTAATCTATAAGGACCTAATAGTGCATGTAGTCAAAGGAGGACTTGCATGTCGATTCCCCCAAGTTCTAGTGGCCGGCCATGACAAGGAATCATGGGCAAAACATGTCCTAGACATGTTATGTTGGTACATCATGGGAGAAAAGAAATAAACAAATAAGTATGGGTAATAAAGAATGAAAAAAAAAATGTGTGTGAGTGAACCCCTTTGCAGTGAGTTGAAGAAAAGCAAAGAAAAAAAAATTGTTCATCTTTTCTCATTCTTTTTGGCCAAAAATACTAAAGAAGAAGGAAGGAATTTTGCTTCATGCTTGGTTTGGAAGAGGATTAGGAGGAGGCTTGGCCATAATAGTGTCTAGATTAAGGTATGTTTGATGTTGTGCCATGAGATTCATGCATGTTTTTGGTTGCTAACTTGATATTCTTATTAGCCCATGGTTCAAATCTTTGTTATATCATGGGGATGGTATTTGGCCAAGGTGGATTTTGTGTTAATGCCATTGCATGTTAAATATGAAGCTTGCTAATGATATATGTGATGGTGGATTGATGGCTCTTGGACTTTCTTTTTAGTATTTTTGAGTAAGACATTAAGTTCTTTGCTTAATCATGACCAAAATTATGGTGTTGTGATGTATTCGACCATGGTACATTCATAAGTATGATTTATGCTCATTGCATGGAAAGTAAGATTTGTGTTTTGGATTTATGTTCATGTTTAATTATAATCAACTTGAGATTCGGCTCTAGCATATATATATGTATATATGTTTGCACATGATGTATTGGTATGACATATATACTATCTCAAGGTATATACTTACTTATGATGATGTTTCGGTTATGAAGGAAATGATAGATGTGTATTGAGTTACAATATGGAATGCATTAGTTAGTAGAATGTATGCTGTTTTTTTTTGTGTGTGTGGTATTAAGTGTATAATTGGCCTCAACATGGACATGCATATTCGCCACATGAGGGGAATTGGTGTGCATGCATTCGGTTAGAGGCAAACATATTGATGCCTATTCTTGGCTTAGAAAATTCGCTAAGGAGAGTACTAACTAATGTGTTGAGTTGATTCATGATTTCCGTACCTCACGTGACTTTAATGTCTAATGAAAATATGTGGGCTAAGTACCTTGAATTCCTCTTTCGATGCTCAAATGATTAAATCAATTTATTTGTTAAATTAAGCTCAAGAGCAAAGGGAGCTAAATCCGATAAAGGGAAGGAAAAAGTAGTTGAATAGCCGTCGAAATCGCTCGACAACATCCGAGGTAAGTCTTGAGTAATGACCCTACTTGAATTATATTGAAATCATGCTCCTTGTGTGTGGCTATTGAGCCGAAATTGTAAAGGTTTGATAAATATTTTGTGTTTGAGCCTTAGTAACGAAAATGAAATATGGATGTGTCGTGATTATTGATATATGTGTACATGAGCATTTGAATGATATCCGGCTAAGTCCCAAGGCATTTATGCTAGTGATTATGTCCGGCTAAGACCAAGGCATTCGTGCGAGTTGTTATATCCGGCTAAGACTCAAGGCAATGGTGCAAGTTACCAAATCCGGGTTAAGACTCAATGCAATTGTGCTTGTGGTTGTATCTCGTTAAATCTCAAGGTACGTGACTCGAAATGAGCAATCTTGCTGTAAAATTTCAGTTTATACACTTGTGAAAATTCCAGCAATGAGGTATGTTCGTATGTGCTTGAATTAGTTGAGTCCTTACAAGTGAGTATTCGCCAGCTTGATAAATGAGCTACCGCCTTTGGCTAAGTTGTTCTTTTGTGTATGAACATAAGGGTCGGTAATGTGAAGTAAGTATGATTATGAGAATGTGTATTAATAGAGTGATTCATTTAGCTATGTGAATGTAATACTTTAGTCAAAGCTGATTTCATTGCTTGAGACTTACTAAGCATTAAAATGCTTACCCGTTGTTTTGGCTCTCTGTTTTATAGGTTTCGCCGTTAGCTATCGGATTCGGGATCATCGAAGTCGAAGTCATCCACACTATCAAAGCCCCCATTTTGGTACAATTTTGGTTGAACTTTGAAATGGCATGTATAGGACTACCCTTTTGTTGTAGGTCATGTACCTTTCGGTTTTGTGTAAACTTGGATAGCCATGCGAAAATGGCTTATATAATGCTTTTAGCATAGTACTATAATCGTTTGTATGTTGATCATTATGAGGTATGGAATTGTTTTGAACGATTAGCCATTGGAATGGTTAATCATGATCACACTTTGTGCTATGTATGCAAAAGGGCCAATTGAATCATGGAAATCATGAAATAGGTAAAGCCTACCTTAAAGGCGGATGCTGACAGCAGCGGTGACGTGGATGTGAAAAATCACTAAAAATAGTAGGAATGGTATTAAATAGTGAATAAATTATGTAAATGAACCTTGATGAATCTACTTTCATATGGAAGAAACGAAACGGTCATATGAGTTATATTAAGAGATATTAAAGTTCTCGTGAAACAGGGCCAGAACGGTTTCTGGATCCCCTATTCCGACTTTGGAAATTCATTGTAAATTAACCAGAGATAATTAGGAGTCATGCCATATATGTATAGATTCCTCTCTGAGTCTAGTTTCTATAGAAACAAACGTAAACAGTATTGAAGACCTGTATAGGAAGATATCCAATTCGTAATGCATAAAGGTCAGTGTAGTCGAACCCTGGAATAGGGGAGACTTTAACTAATAAACTGTACTAATTGGCCCGACCAAAAATTCTATAAAAAAATCTGTAGATGGACATATGAGTCTAGTTTCGGGGAAAAATTACGAAACTGATTTTCGAGTTTTGAAACTCAAGATATGATTTTTAAGGCGACAGTGATGCAGTAACCAGCTTGTCTGGAAATTTTTAAATGGACAGTGGAAATGATTAAGTCAAGTTTGTGTGCACCTTGTGTTCGACTCCGGTAACGGACTCAGGTACGGGGTGTTACACATGTGATGGTGGATTGATGCTCTTGGACTTTCTTTTTAGCATTTTTGAGTGAGACATTAAGTTCTTTGTTTAACCATGACCAAGATTGAAATGGTATGGTATTGTGATGTATTCGGCCATGGTACATCCATAAGTATAAATTATGTTTATTGCATGGTAGGTAAGATTTGTGTTTTGGATTTATGTTCATGTTTAGTCATAATCAACTTTGAGATTCGGCTCTAGCATATATATATATATATATATATATATATATATATATATATGTTTGCACATGATGTATTGGTATACGTACTATCTCAAGGTATATATTTTCATATGATGATGTTTCGGTTATAAAGTAAATGATTGATGCGTATTGAGTTACAATATGGAATGCGTTACTTAGTAAAATGTATGCTGTTTATGTGTGGTATTAGGTGTATAATTGGCCTCAACATGGACATGCATATTCGGCCACATGAGGGGGATTGGTGTGCATGCTGTAACATCCTAATTTTTCGGATTTATTCGTGGTTTGCAATATTTTATAAAGACTTTAAAATTTTGTATTTGGATGTGAAATTAATATTTTGAGTAAGTAAATGAGTTTGTGGAAGGCCCATGAGTTGGCCAAAACCCTGTTGAATTTTTGAAATTTTGGACTTTGGAGTTAGGGGTTCTGGCTAGGAGGCCTTAAGTAGAGTTGTGGGTAAATTGCATCACAAAAAGAGCCTTGGTTAAGTGGCCAGGGTGACGCCACTAGGCTCCTTAAAAGGTGGCGTGTGGAGCTTTGAGGGAGGCAAGGGATCGATTCCCTGTGTTGACAAATAGATGCATTTATTTTTAAGTGCAGGAGGGGTAAGTGTTGGAGTCCAAGTGGATTCTACTAAAGGAATGTTTGGATTAGTCCAAACGCTTGGATTAAGGAGTGATAAGGGGAGAGATTTAAGGGATTAGGAGAGAGGATAGGAGTTGGCCGAATATTGGGAATTGAAGAGGGAAAATTGGCAGGGGGTATTAGGTTAGTATTTCGGCACTTAGGGTGTTGAGTGGTGCCGCTTTCTTACGCTTTTGCACCTTAGGATTGTTCTTTTCTCTCTTCTTCCTCTCTAGTCAAACTACCACCTCCCTATTCTTCTTTTTCTATTTTTCTTCTTCAAAACCATTCATCATACCTGCTATTCATCAATCATCGCTGTCGAATCCATAAAAGCCGAAAACACGTGATCACCGCTTGTGCCGATTTCTTCAAAGCCAGGTTCTTCTATGTTCTTTTGTTTTTATTAATTTACAATTATCTTTTCTTAATCCTAGATACCTGACGGCAAATTTACTTCAAGGTTATAGTTTCACATCGTCATCTCCTTCATCACCCAAAAGCCGAAAAACCATAGATTTGGGGGCTTATAGCCGAAACTCCTTCAACCCTTGGATTCGGGTTTTACCATTGTTCTAAGGCTAAATCTGCACCGAATTGCAAGGAAATCAAGTAGGAGTAAGGGGTAAGTACTTATCATCTCAGATCTGTTCTTATTTTGCAAAGTTAAGAAAAGCCGAAATCCCTAAAATATAGAGAGGCTGTCGAATTGGGCATGTGGCTCTAAAGGTTTTTAACTGACGTTTTCTGTCAATGATTAGTGTCTTCTTAAGTGTTGGATTGAAAGCGTGATCATTGGAACAATCGGATTCGGAGCTAGCTATCGATTTTGGAAAAAGGTAAGGGTTCAAAGGCTTTTTAGGGATATGGTTCAATCATAGATAAGTAAGTTTTGGGGGTTTAGTGATTATGGTTTGTAATTAAGAACTGTGCTAATCAATTGTAAGACATCGAAAGTGATCCCAAATGGCGATCGTCATGAATCGGTGTGTACCAACACCTTTCCTTAGTTCAATTCTAAAAAGCCGAAATGCCAAATTCGGCATTTCATAGGCTTGTGAGTATCTTGAATGCTTTCAAGACATAGAGTAATTGTTAGATCTAGCACCGCAAAATGGTAAGTAAGTTCGTGTGACATTTTAGCGTGCTTGAAAAAAAGGCGGATGGGCCAAAATCGGCCCAATGGGCTTACGACCCAATATGGGCAAGAGGTGGGCAAAGTAGCTTGTCGCTTAGATGGGAGAATCAAATTGTGTAACACCCCAAACCCGGCCGGACGTTATGACCGGATCGATCGCCACATTGATGCGTTCAAAACATTCCAGACACTTAGTTTGGAAAAGCTGAGTTGGTGTTGTAAAAGACACTTTTAAAAGTAGGTTAAAGTGAATGGAAGCTGCGCACTGTAGGAAACCAGAAGAAGAGGAGGTGAGTCCGCTTGACCGCTTAAGTACCAAGCTCTCTCTTGGATCCAATCCTAGACATGCACACCGCCATTGCCACACTCTAACATCTCGTATAATTTTGAGAAAACCGCTTGATTATGACCACTTAAGAAAATGATTAAGGTTGCAAATCGCTTGCTTAAAATATTTATTTTCTTGGGAAAACATTTACTTTGCGGAAACTTTGCGCGTCATCATGATCTTTTTAAAAACAAGTAGATTTTATAAAAGCGAACCCTAGTGCTAGCCAGGTTTAATAATCCCCAAAATATAAGTAATTAAAAGAGCGACCTTATTACAACTTTAAGCATAATAAAATAATCCAAAATAAATATTAAACTTATTTAAAATCGCAATCAATCTTCATGGCCACTCTGAATCCCTTGACTCCCAAGTCCACCAATTCTAGGGCTCACCGCAAGGATGGAAGAGGAAGGGGTGAGTTTGGGAAAACTCGGTGTATCTGTAAACCCATCCAAAGCTCAATTCACTCGAGCCCATTGGGCCTAAGCCCTATTCAGATAACAAGACACACGAGGGTCAAGCCCTTTTCGTATCTGATAGCAAGGCCTTAGCCCTTTTTACATAACAGTGTGGCCCATAGGCCCGATTCAAGAATATGAGTAACAACGGTAATAATGAATGCAAGCCCATCCGGGAGACTACTCAACCCACCAACCGCTACATCGCCTGCACCAACCCTACACACCATGTGGGAATATCTCAACCCACCCACCCTTTCACACCACACAGTTGCAACAGAACGCCACTCAAATTCGATCGATTGAGGTAAAGCCTCCAAGCGTGGATGAACCACTTTCAAGACTTCCTCCATTAATACCCCAATCCCATGCAACAGATATTAATAAATGCATATCATGCAAAATACGGTAGTAATCAATCAAGCGATTCACCAATTTAAAACCCTAGGGGTATATCGGTAATTTTGCTCTTTAGGGGTAATTTGGTAATTTTGCTCTTTAGGGTAATTTAAGTGATCTACGCTCTCGCACAAGCTAATTCAGAATTTTATCGCTTTTATGCAATTTGATTCCACTATCTACCTAATGAGCTAATTTGCCCATCTCTTACCCATATTGGTCCGTAAGCCCATTGGGCCCGCTTTGGCCCATCGAGCCCTTTTTTGAAATACGCTAAAACGTCACGCTGAACGTGCTTACCACCTTGCGGTGCCGGATCTAACAATTACTCTATGACTTGAGAGCATTCGCATACTCACATGACCATGAAATGCCAGAATTTCGGTATTTTGGCTTTTGCCGAATTGAACTAAGAAAGGGTGTTCGGTACACACCTGATTTGCGACGATCGCCATCGAGATCTCTTCCGATATCCTACAATTGATTAGCACAAAGTGCTTATTTACAAACCATAATCACTAAACTCCAAAACTTAACTCACCCATGATCGAACCATGTCCCTACAAGCCTTTGAAATCTTACCTTTTGCCAAAATCGATAGCTAGCTCGAATCCGATTGCTCCAATAATTCACGCTTTCAATCCAACACTTAAGAAGACACTAATCATTGATGTAAAACGCCGATTAAAAACCTTTAGAGCCACATGCCCAAGTCGATGACCTCCCTATATTTTAGGGACTTGACTTTTCTTAACTTTGCAAAATAAGAACAGATCCGAGATGATGAACACTTACCCTTACTCCTTTTGATCTCCACACAATCTGTGCATTTATCTTTCAAACGATGGTAAAACTCGACTCCGGAGTTCGAAGTTTCGCTATAAGCCCCCAATTCTATGGTTTTTCGCTTTTGTATGATGAAGGAGATGATAATGCGGGCTACAACCTTGAAGTAGAATTACGATCAGAAATCCGGGATTAAGAAAAGATAATTTGTAAATTAATAAAAGCAAAAGAACATAGGAGAACCCGGCTTTGAAGAAATCGGCACAAGCAAAGATCACGAGATTTCGACTTTTATGGATTCGGCAAAAGTATTGATGAATAGCGGTATGATGAATAGTTTTGAAGAAGAAAAATAGAAGAAGAAGAATAGGGAGGTGGTAGTTTCGCCTAGAGAGGAAAAGAGAGGAAAAACAACCCTAAGGTGTTCAAGCAGAAGAAAACGGCACCACTCAATACCCTAAGTGCCGAAATACCAACCTAATACCCCCGCCGATTTTTCCTCTTCAATTCCCATAATTCGCCAACTCTAGCCTCATCCATATCCCTAAATCTCTCCCTTATCCCTCCTTAATCCAAGCATTTAAACCGATCCAACTCTCCTCTAGCGTAATCCACCAACTCCAACACTTACCCTCCCCGCACTTAAAAATAAATGCCTCTATTTGCCAACACAGGAATCGATCCCTTGCCTTCCCAAAGCTCCACACGCCACTTTTCTAGGAGCCTAGTGGCGTCACCCTTTCCACTTTACTACAGCTCTTTTGTGATGCAATTTCTCCAACAATATTCTTAAGGCCTACCTACTACACCTGTGGTTTGATCTACCTTAAATTTTTACTAAAGTCCGTGTTTGAACCCAAGACTTCTCCAACACTTCTCAAAGATACTTAAGCACTAAAACAAGCCTTCATTAACAAAATTTACATGCACAACAAAATATTAAAAGTCGCCTTCAACCGCTCCCATGCTCAAGGCCCAAAACTTCTAGGCTCAAATTCGTGGTGTTACAACTCTACCTCCCTTAAAGAAATTTCGTCCTCGAAATTTCCATTTAACAGTAGTCATCTAACATCTACCCCACTATGCTACAACAAGACTCGATCCTACTATCACTATCCCCTGCTAGCTCCAAAGAACCCTTTCCAAAATCCTTAACATCGCTTGAGACAAAGCGTCATCGCTCATGTCCGATCATACGCCCATTTCCATTAACCGATGGTGGATGTACCTCGCCACCGGCATGTGTTCGAGATGACACAGATCCACTTGAGTGCTACCTCGGCCTCGACCACGGCCTCTTCCTCGAGTAGCCCTTGTACTCATAATGATTTATCGATTCACGAATTTTATGACATTAGTTTACTAGTTTCACTGCTTATTACGTAATGTCTTATGAATGATAGAGTTTCGAGTTATTCTCGCACTCAAAATTTAGCTACGCTCCCGCTTTGTAGCCCTAATACTACCTTATCAATAGCACTATCTCTAAGGCTCGGTACTATCTATAGTATTATTTCCAAATTCGATTCTATATAAATATTTAAAGCGAAAAAAGAACACTTACAGACTTGGTGCCGGGATTCATGTGCCACTTCTTTATCGATCCATAAAAAACCCATGTTTTGTTTACTGAAAATAAAAAATTTCATTTGTAAACACTTTTATTTTACAACTATTGATTTAACCCGTTTAACAAATAGAAAAACTGAACATCTTCAAAAACTTACTATTTCCAAAAATACCCTTCTTAGGCCCAAGTTTTTGAAAAGATTTTGGACCCGATCCACAATCGAGTTGTTGCAACCTAGGCTCGATACCACTAAATGTAACACCCCAAACCCGGCTGGGGCGTTATGACCGGATCGATCGCCACATTGATGCGTTCAAAACATTCCAGATTACTTAGTTTGGAAAAGCTGAGTTGGTGTTGTAAAGACACTTTTAAAAGTAGGTTAAAGTGAATGGAAGTGCGCACTGTAGGAAACCAGAAGAAGAGGAGGTGAGTCTGCCGGATTTGCTTAAGTACCAAGCTCTCTCTTGGATCCAATCCTAGACATGCACACCGCCATTGCCACACTCTAACATCTCGTATAATTTTGAGAAACCGCTTGATTATGACCAGCTTAAGAAAATGATTAAGGTTGCAAATCGTTTGCTTAAAATATTTATTTTTCTTGGGAAAACATTTACTTTATGGAAACTTTATGCGTCATCGTGATCTTTTAAAACAAGTAGATTTTATAAAACGAACCCTAGTGCTAGCCAGTTTAATAATCCCCAAAATATAAGTAATTAAAAAGAGCGACCTTATTACAACTTTAAGCATAATAAAATAATCCAAAATAAATATTAAACTTATTTAAAATCGGTAATCAATCTTCATGGCCACTCTAAATCCCGCCTTGACTCCAAGTCCACCAATTCTAGGGCTCACCTGCAAGGATGGAAGAGGAAGGGGGTGAGTTTGGGAAAACTCAGTATATACAGAAACCCATCCAAAGCTCAATTCAGCTCGAGCCCATTGGGCCTAAGCCCTATTCAGATAACAAGACACGAGAGGTCAAGCCCTTTCGAATCTGATAGCAAGGCCTTAGCCCCTTTTACATAACAAAGTGGCCCATAGGCCCGCTTCAAGAATATGAGTAACAACGGTAATAATGAATGCAAGCCCATCTAGGAGACTACTCAACCCACCAACCGCTACACCGCCTGCACCAAACCTACACACCATGTGGGAATATCTCAACCCACTCACCACACACACCACAGCTTAAAGAACGCACTCAAATTCGATCGGTTGAGGCAAAGCCTCCAAGACGTGGATGAACCACTTTCAAGATTTCCTCCATTAATACCCCAATCCCATGCAATGATATTAATAAATGCATATCATGCAAAATACAAGAGTAATCAATCAAGCGGTTCACCAATTTAAAACCCTAGGGGTATATCGGTAATTTTGCTCTTTAGGGTAATTTGGTAATTTTGCTCTTTAGGGTAATTTCGTGATCTCGCTCATGCACAAGCTAATTCAGTATTTTTATCGCTTTATGCAATTTGATTCCACCATCTACCTAATGTGCTAATTTGCCCATCTCTTACCCATATTGGTCCGTAAGCCCATTGGGCCTAATTTTGGCCCATCGAGCCCCTTTTTCAAAAATACGCTAAAACGTCCACGCTGACGTGCTTACCACCTTGCGGTGCAGATCTAACAATTACTCTATGACTTGAGAGCATTCAGATACTCACATGACCATGAAATGCCGAAATTTCGACATTTCGGCTTTTCTTGAATTGAACTAAGAAAGGGTGTTCTAGACACACCGATTTGCGACGATCGCTCATCGAGATCTCTTCCGATATCCTACAATTGATTAGCACAGTGCTTATTTACAAACCATAATCACTAAACTCCAAAACTTAACTCACCCATGATCGAACCATGTCCCTACAAGCCTTTGAAATCTTACCTTTTGCCAAAATCGATAGCTAGCTCCGAATCCGATTGCTCCAATGATTCACGCTTTCAATCCAACACTTAAGAAGACACTAATCATTGACAGAAAATGTCAGTTAAAAACCTTTAGAGCCACATGCCCAATTCGACAGCCTCTCTATATTTTAGGGACTTTGGCTTTTCTTAACTTTGCAAAATAAGAACAGATCTGAGATGATGAACACTTACCCCTTACTCCTTTTTGATCTCCATGCAATGCAGTGCGATTTATCTTTCAAACGATGGTAAAAACTCGACTCTCGGAGTTCAAGTTTCGCTATAAGCCCCAATTCTATGGTTTTTCGCTTTTGTGTGATGAAGGAGATGATAATGCGGGCTACAACCTTGAAGTAGAATTACGATCAGAATCCAGATTAAGAAAAGATAATTTGTAAATTAATAAAAGCAAAAGAACATAGGAGAACACGGCTTTGAAGAAATCGGCACAAGCAAAGGATCACGGATTTCGGCTTTTATGGATTCGCAAAAGTATTGATGAATAGCGGTATGATGAATAGTTTTGAAGAAGAAAAATAGAAGAAGAAGAATAGGGAGGTGGTAGTTTCGCTAGAGAGGAAAAAGAGAGGAAAACAACCCTAAGGTGTTCAAGCGGAAGAAAAACGGCATCACTCAATACCCTAAGTGCGAAATACCAACCTAATACCCCTGCCGATTTTTCCTCTTCAATTCCCATAATTCGCCAACTCCTAGCCTCATCCATATCCCTTAAATCTCTCCCTTATCCCTCCTTAATCTAAGCATTTAAACCGATCCAACTCTCCTCTAGCGTAATCCACCAACTCCAACACTTACCCTCCCGCACTTAAAAATAAATGCCTCTATTTGCCAACACAGGAATCGATCCCTTGCCTTCCCAAAGCTCCACACGCCACTTTTCTAGAAGCCTAGTGGCATCACCCTTGCCACTTTACTACAGCTCTTTTGTGATGCAATTTCTCCAACAATATTCTTAAGGCCTACCTACTACACCTGTGGTTTGATCTACCTTAAATTTTTACTAGAGTCCGTGTTTGAACCCAAGACTTCTCCAACACTTCTCAAAGATACTTAACCACTAAAACAAGCCTTCATTAACAAAATTTACATGCACAACAAAATATTAAAAGCTGCCTTCAACCGCTCCCATGCTCAAGGCCCAAAACTTCTAGGCTCAAATTCAGGGTGTTACAAATTGCATATGATTGTTAAGAATTACTGGAATCACGTGTGTAGTTACGTAAGTACGAAATTACCCCTAAAGAGCATAATTATCGAAATACCCCTAGGGTTTAAATTGGTTAAACTGCATGATTGATTAATACTGTATTTTACATGATATGCATTTATTAATATCTGTTACATGGGATTGGGGTATTGATGGAGGAAGTACTGAATGTGGTTCATCCACGTACTGGAGGCTTTGCCTCAACTGACTAATAATTGAGCAGCGTTGCTGCCACTGTGGAGTGTAGGGCTAGGTGGGTTGACATATTCCCCACATGGAGTGTAGGGCTGGTACGGGGACTGTGTAGTGGTTGGTGGGTTGAGTAGTCTCCCCAGTTGGGCTTGCATTCATTACTGATATTGTTACATATGTTACTGAACTGGGCCTATGGGCCATACTGTTATGTTAAAAAGGGCTAAGGACTTGCTACTCTATTCTAAAAAAGGCATTGTTCTACTGTGTACTGTTATCTGAATAGGGCTTAGGCCCAATGGGCTCGAGCTGATTTGGGCTTTGGATGGGTTTCTGTATACACTGAGTTTCCCAAACTCACCCCCTTTCCCCTTCCATCCTTGCAGGTGAGCCCTAGTTGGTGGACTTGGAGCTGGGCGGGATTCAGAGTGGCCATGAAGATGGATTGCCGATTTTAAATAAGTTTAGCATTTAATTTGGATTATTTTTATTATGCTTAAGGTTGTAATAAGGCCGCTCTTTTTAATTAACTTTATTTTGGGGATTATTAAACTGATTAGCACTAGGGTTCGTTTTATAAAACTACTTGTTTTAAAAGATCACGATGACGCGCAAAGTAAATGTTTTTTTTTAAGAAAATAAATATTTTAAGCAAACGTTTTTCAACCATAATCATTTTCTTAAAATGAGACATAACCAAACGGTTTTCTCCAAATCATATGAGATGTTAGAGTGTGGCAATGGCGGTGTGCATGTCTAGGATTGGTTCTGAAGGGAGCTTGGTACTTAAGCAGTCCGACGGACTCACCTCCTCTCCTTCCTGGTTTCCTACCTGGTGCACAGCTGCCATTCACTTTAACCTACTTTTAAAAGTGTCTTTTACAACGCCAACTAAGTTTTCCAACTAAGTAATACGAAATGTTTTGAACGCTTCGATGTGGTGCATCAGATCCAGTCATAACGTCTATGCCGTGTTTGGGGTGTTACATTTAGTGGTATCAGAGCCTGGTTGCAACAACTCGGCTGTGGATCGGGTCCGAAAATCTTTTCAAAAACTCAAGCCTAAGAAGGGTATTTTTGGAAATGGTAAGTTTTTTTCAAAGAATGTTCAAGTTTCTCTATTGTTAAACAGGGTTAAATCAATTTTCAAATCAAATCTTTTCATTTTCGGTAAACAAAAACATGGTTTTTAATTTTTCATGGACTGATAAGGAAGTGGCACACTGAATCCCCGACACCAAGTCTGTAAGTGTTCTTTCTCTGCTTTAAATATTTGTGGAACTAGACTGGAAATAATACTGTAGATAGTACTGAGCCTTAGAGATAGTGCTATTGATAATGTAGTATTAGGGCTACAAAACTGGGACCGTAGCTAAACTGTGATTGCGAAAATAACTCAAACTCTATCTGCTCATAAGACATTCTGTAATAAACAAAGAAATCGAGACACTAATGTCATAAAATTCGTGTCGATAAATCGTTATGAGTACAAGGGCTACTCGAGGAAGAGGTCGTGGTCGAGGCCGAGGTAGCACTCAAGCTGGATCTGCATCATCTGAACACATGCCTGCTGGTGAGGTACGTCCACCACCGGTTAATGCAAATGGGCTATATGACCGGGCCGCAAGGGATGACGCTTTGTCTCAGGCCATGTTGAGGGTTTTGGAAATGGTGGCCGGAGCTTACGTCAGGCCCATGAATAGGTGGTCCATTTCTGAATGACTTCGGGCCAATGGAGCTGAGATTTTAAGGGGCATATCTGGAGTGGCCCCAAATGTGGTAGAGCTTGGTTGGAAGCCACCGAGCGGATCATGGATGACTGGACCGCTCAAGAGAATAGAAGTTGAAAGGGGCGTGTCGTTCTTTGCGGGATGAAGCGTGTCGATGGTGGATTCTTGTGAGAGAGGTACCCCGGTGAGAGGGCAACATGGGGCTGTTCAAATGCACCTTTAAGGCAAAATATGTTAGAGCTAGCTATGTGGATGCACACGAAAGGAGTTCTGAATCGACTCGGGAAATAAGACCATTGCTGAATATGAGGCGGAGTTTCTACGATTGAGTCGGTATGCTAATGGCATCGTTTCCACTGAATACGAGCACAGCGTTCGTTTTGAGGATGGTCTCAGAGATGAGTTAAGGGTGCTCATAGCTCCGTAGAGAGAGCGAGATTTCGCTGCACTGGTAGAGAAGGCTAAGATAGCTGAGGAGGTGAAACAAACCGAATAGAAGAATCGTGATAGGGATCGGAATCGGTTCAAGAGGGATGCTGGACCAGCGGGTGCTGCAAATCGAAATGTTAAGAGAGCTAGGATGGAGGAACCGGTTCGAGCAGTTCCAGTGAACACGGGTAGACTGCAAGCTTGTGGAGATTACGGCAGAATACATCAAGGAGAGTGCTAGAAGCGGTCTGGAGCTTGTCGTCGTTGTGGGTCTAAGGAGCATAGGATTAAGGATTGTCCTAGGAGGGCCACTCGGGCTCGGTGGCGAACAAGGGTCAGGCGACACTGCTCAACTCAGAGGATGGACCGCCGCCAAGAGGTCGTGGACAAGGTCGCGGTGGTAATAGCCGTGGACGTGGGGCACCCGTAGGGTATTGGTAACGCGGATGCTCGTCGGCCACTTTGGTGTATCTTGCTCGTCATCACAGGAGGGTGACGCACTGATGTCATAATCGGTACGTTTTTATCTATGGTGTACCTTATATTGCTCGATTGATGTGGGATCAACCCATTCATATGTGGCATATAACATTTACGGGCCTTTGGGTGTGCACTTCGAGGAGACCGTATGTGGGGTGTCTGTGATAAGTCCTTTAGGTCGGTCGGTTAAGGTAGAGAAACTCTTCAAGAAGGTGCCTCGGAGATTCAAGGCGGGGTGTTCGTGGGGATTTGATGTAGTTACCGTTGGAAGAATTCGATTTGATACTAGGGATGGATTGGTTGACCGGCATAAGGCAAATTTAGATTGTGCAACTAAGAGGATGGTGTTAAGGATCGCAATGATGAAGAGGTAATGATTATTGGAGAACGAAGGATTACTTATCCAATGTAGTATCGCATTGAGGGTCGAGAAACCGATGCGCAAGGGTGCGAGGCATATCGGCTTTGGTGAGCCAAGTGAAATCGAGGATCCGATTGTGGAGACCATCGGATTAGGGAATTTCGGGATGTTTTTCCTAAGAGCTTCTGGATTACCTCCGAATCGGGAAGTTGAGTTTGGAATCGATTTGTTGCACGAACAGCTCCAGATATCTATTGCACCCTATAGGATGGCACCAATGAGTTAGTGGAGTGAAGGCTCAAATTCAAGAGTTGTTAGATAGAGGCTTCATTAGGCCTAGTGTGTCTCCTTGGGGAGCACCGGTCTGCTTGTGAAGAAAAGGGCGAACGATGCGCATGTGCATCGATTATTGCCGCTTGAACAAACCGACGATTAAGTATAAGTATCCACTACCAAGGATTGACGATCTGCTCGATCAATCGAGGGAGCTTCGTATTCTCCAAAATCGATCTTCGCTCGGATACCATCGCCTAAGGGTAAAAGAAGGGATATTCATAAAACAAAGCATTTCGAACTCGATATGGACATTATGAGTTTGTGGTCATGCCGCTTGGGCGATTTAACGCACTCGCAGCTTTTATGGATCGATGAATTGAGTATTCCAACCTTACTTGGATCGGTTCGTAGTCGTCTTTATCGGCGATATCTGGTATACTCAAACGGAGGCGAAGCATGATGAGCATCTCCTTATTGTGCCGCAAGTGTTAAGGGAAAAGGAGCTCTATCGCGAAATTCAGCAAGTGTGAATTCGGTTGAGGAGGTAACTTTCCTTGGGCATGTGGTCTCTGCCGAGGGGATTAAGGTGGATCCTCGTAAAATTGAAGCGATTACGGAATGGAAGCCATCGAGGTCAGTATCAAAAATTCAGAGTTTCCTAGGGTTGGCGAGTTACTACGAAGGTTTGTGGAGAGTTTCTGGTGATGGCGGCACCCTTGACAAAACTCATAAGGAAAGGAGTACCATTTATGCGGATCGAGAAACAAAAAAAGCTTTTGATCGGTTGAAAAAGTATTGACCGAAGCACCGGTGTTGATTCAACCTGTTATGCGGGAAGGACTTTACCGTATATAGCGATCGTCACATGTGGGGTTAGGTTGCGTCTTGATGCAAGAGGGCAAGGTGGTCGCTATGCATCGCGACGACTTAAGGCTCATGAGGTGAATTACCCTACGCATGATTTGGAGCTAGCAAAGATGATTTTTGCGTTAAAAATTTGGAGACATTACTTATATGGGGAGAAGTGCATCATATACACAGATCATAAGAGCCTAAAGTATTTGTTGACTCAGAAGGAGTTGAATCTTAGGCAACAAAGATGGATGGAGTTGCTTAAAGACTACGACTGTTCGATAGAGTACCACCCAGGAAAGGCTAATGTGGTGGCAGATGCGTTGAGTCGAAGGGTTATTCTTGATTTGAGAGCCTTGTTCGCATACGATTAAGTTTGTACGACGATAGAAGCTTGTTGGCGTAACGCAAGTAAGGCCTACTTGGACCGAAAGCGATTAAGGAAAAACAGTTGAAGGACGATTCATTAGCTCTTTGGTTCCAACAAGTTAAGAATGGTGAGAACGAGGATTTTGGGTTGAACATCGAAGGAGTTACTGCTTCCGTGGAAGGGTTTGTATTCAAAGGACCACGAATTGAGGCGATTAATTACGAAAGAGGCTCATGGTGGACTCGTGCCATGCATCCCGGAGGGAATAAGTTATATCGAGACTTGCGAGAGATGTCTTGGTGGCCTTGATTAAAACGTGAGGTGACCGAATTTGTTGGGAAATGTCCGACGTGCCCGGCGAGTTAAGGCTGAGCACCAATTGCCATCAGGATTACTTCAACCTGTGAAAATTCCACTATGGAAGTGGGAAAGAGTAACAATGGACTTTGTGAGT